>NC_056748.1:1134586499-1134667073 GCF_019279795.1 Protopterus annectens | reverse complement strand
TCCAGCAATGCTGAAAATGGCTTTGGACTGAAGGGGAGAAAGAGGCCGTCCTTGCAGAATTTGTTACAAATGAGTCAACCATGTTAAATCATTCATGCAAATGGTGATGGAAATGGGTGTGGACATGGGATGGCTAAGAGTCTACCATTGTGCTGCGAGTAACCACTGAAGAATTTGCACATGACATCTTGCCAGGGATACAAGAGTTATTGATGCTGCCATGGAGCCCAGTGTTCAGGGGATTAGTTTCACTGCCACTTTGTTCTTGCTGATTATGCTTGCAACTTGCATCTGAATTGTCCATAGTCATTGTGGAGGAAGAGAGGCTATAGTGGTCTTTGTGTTTAAAATAACACTTATGAATTCTAGCTCTTGGGTTGGCTCTAGGTGACATTTTTCGTAGCTGACAGTTAATACAAAGGAGAAGCATGTTTGAAGAACCTTTTGCCTGGCTTCTACGAGTTGATGCCTAGCCGTGGCAGAGAGGAGCCAGTCATCTAGGTATAGAAACACTTGGAATCCGTGCATTCTCAAGTGAGCTGCTACTACCACCATGCACTTGGTGAACACCCTGGGGGGCTATGATGAGACCAAAGGGCAGTATTCTAAACTGGTAGTGACTGGCTCCCAGCAGGAAGCATAAGAATCTCCTTGCTTACCTGTGCATTTTTATGTGACAGTGCACATCCTTGAGATCTATGGAGCACATCTAGTCATCCTTTTCCAAGAACAGGAGAATAGACTGAACCATGACCATCCAGAATTTGGTTCAACGAACTGATCTAAGTTTGCTGAGATCTAGAATATGTCTACAGTCCCCCGTCTGTTTTGGCACTAAAAAGAACTTTAAGTAATTTTCGGATCCTGTCTGGTCTGGGGGGGGCCGCTTGGATGACTTGTTTTTCTAGCAGCTTTTGTATTTGCAGTCCTCTGTTCCCTTTGACTGGGGGGGGGCATCTGTTTTTCCTTTGCAAGCAGATGGAGGGAGGGAAAATAGTATAATAATGCCTCTAGATATTATCCTCTGCAAACGTATCTTGTGTTATCGGTAGCCAGGCTCTGATGCAGAGACCAGCGACCCTCCAACCCAGGCTGCCTCCAGATCAAGACAATCCGGCCTCTTTTCAGGAGTACTTGATTTTTTGATTGACTGGGTAGAACACCAGGATTTGTTGCTAAGAGGATGGAGTTAGTGAGGAGGGAATAATGTAACCTCTGGATACAATTCCCTGCACCCATTTGTCTGATGTCATCTGTAGCCACGCTCTCTGGTGCAGGGAAAAGCGACCCTAGACTGCCTCCAGAGGAGGACACTTGGGCCTACTTTCAGGAGTGCAGGAAATATTTACCAAAAACAAATCTTGGCTTCACAGACCCCCCTCTGCCACGAGGGCAGTATTTACCATTGGAGCTCCCCCTTCTGCCCCTGGGGGAGCTGTCACTACATGCATCAGGAAAGGACCCTTGGAATGTTTTGAGCCACATATTTCCACCAGTGTTCTGGTTCCTCGAAAAGGGCCTCTGAGGAGTGAAGAAACACGCCCACTGCAGAAAGAGTTTTTCCATCCTTTTCACACTTAGTGACTGAGTCTAACTTTGGGCCCAAATAAGGACGTGTCAAAGGGAGCACTGATGAATATAGATTTGAAGGATTCCACAAAGTCACACAAATGCATCCAGGCGTGTCTCCTTAAGGTTACACCTAAAATGATGGCTCCTGTCGTTCCTTCAGCTGCATGAGAAACTATCCTCACTGAAGAGTTGGAAATGGAGGTCAGGGTGGCCAACTGAAAAGTTAGAGACCTGAACCTTGTCAGAAATGGCTCCTGAGAGGGTATCTGAAATTTTCTTAATCCGATTCCTCTGCAACCTTGTTAAATGTGCCAGGTAATTCAAAGACCATGAGGAATAGGACAATGAAGCACACACACTTGATTCCCTATCCTGTCCATTGGCTTAAACTCTCTATCAGGAGGATGAATAGGGGAACTTTTTTCTGCCAGTTCCTTTTTGGTGGCTGCTGTCATGACCATGGTATCTACTGGTAAACCTTTGGTCCAGAAGGGTTGGTCCGAGGGTGCAGTTATGATCTTGTCTGGTCTCCAGGGTATTGGCTGAACAGAATCAGGGGCCTTCCATGCCCGCTGAGAGATCAATTCAATGAACTCATCAGGGGATGGAGTCACCCAGGAGGTAGATGGTAGAGTGCCAAAAGCCAGCAGGTAAAATGATTCCTACTGAGGACTGTTAACTGCCAAACACCTCTCTGTGTCAAGATTTCCAGGATGTCTCCAAATGATATAATCAGGATGTGATTGTGAGGATCCTTCAAGGAGTTTTCCTCTTGCACTTTCTCTTCCGATGAACCTCCTCCATGGGATACTCTGGGGAGGTATCAGAGGATGTTCCCAAATGTGAGTGCATCCAAGGCCTTGACACCCGCTGTCAAGCTGGATGGAGTGGATGATACTCTGGTGCACGGAGTGACTTGGAAAACTGTTTTGGGGGGGATGGAACAGACCGTCATCCTGGGATAGACAAGGTCCTCTCCATTGCTTTGAAAGCCAATCCACCCAAAGGCAGGAACAGAGTCCAGGCCCAAAAAAAGCAGAATTCTGCACCACACTCTCCCCTGACCGGGACAGATGTCTCCTAAGGCAGAAGCCGGAGCTGACCTGATCTGTGTTGAGACTCCGAGAAGAGACAACTCCAAAACAATTTGGTAGACTCGAACTTCTTGGACCAAACATGACAGGTACTAGTCCAGGAGGTTTCCAGTTCCAAGAAAGTCAGGCGAACTCTGGGACAGCACTGGCACCAAGGAAGACAACGTTGGAAATGAGACAGTTGGTGCCGGACAACTTGGAACCAAGGGCTCTGAGCTTACCTGAGAAGTCAGATGAGGTAAGGTGCCTGGAGGGATGGAAGTGAAAGGACCCTGACCCATTGGGGTAGGAGGCCTAGATGAACCAGTAACTCCTTGTGCCCAGAGTATCTTCCTCACCACTCTTTCCAGCTCTTCTTCAGTGCAACTTCTGGAAAAGCTGGTGAATTTCAATGGAGGAGGATGGTCTAGGAAAGAAGAAAGCAGCTTATCTGGAAAGGGTCAATGGGCGGGGAATACCTGGACGTAGGCACTGTAATAAATTCCTTATTCGGCACTGATGAAGAATGTGTCAAAGGAGCAGTCTTTCCAGGAGGTGGCACTGAAGAAACAGTAGGTACCATTGGTTAAGCTGTTGGTTCTGACGAAACAGGTGGAACAAACAACTTAAGAGTTTTTATCTGTCGAAGCCAATAGTATCAGCACTAAAACTCCATTCCATTGGTCTGAAGACTTGGAAGATGAGGTTGAGGAAGCTGGATTGGATATAAAAGATCTTGATTTGTGTTTGGATGGAAACTTGAATGACAACTTAGAGATGGCCTTACCGAAGGATAAGGGTAACAGCTCCTTCAGAATCATTTTGCTTTTCGCTTCACCAGATTATCTTCTTTCAGCTGCTCTCGTTAGGGGTCACCACAGCATATCATCTGATTCCATTTCTTCCTGTCCTCTGCATCTTGCTCTGTCACACCAATCACCTGCATGTCCTCTCTCACCACATCCATAAACCTCATCTTAGGCCTTCCTCTTTTCCTGTTACTTGGCAGCCTCATCCTTAGCATATTTTTCCCAATATACTCAGCATCCCTCCTCAGCACATGTCCAAATCAATGCAATCTTGCATCTCTGGCTTTGTCTCCAAACCTTCCAACCTGGGCTGACCCTCTAATATACTTATTCCTAATCCTGTCCATCCTCGTCACACCCAGTGCAAATCTCAACATTTTTAACTCTGCCACGTCCAGCTTTGACTCCTGCCTTTTTGTCAATGCCACTGTCTCCAACCCATATAACATAGCTGGTCTCACTACCCTCTTGTAGACCTTGCCTTTCACTTACTGGTACTAGTCTGTCAAAAATCACTCCTGACACTCTTCTCCACCCACTCCATCCTGCCTGCACTCTCTTCTTCACCTCTCTTCCACACTCGCCATTACTCTGAACTGTTGATCCCAAGTATTTAAACATCCACTTTCACCACCTCTACCCTCCCTCTCATTCAAACACGCATATTCTGTCTTAGTCCTGCTGACCTTCATTCCTCTTCTCTCTAGAGCATATCTCCACCTCTCCAGGGTCTCCTCCACTTGTTCCCTACCCTCACTACAGATCACAATGTCATCTACAAACAACATAGCACAACAGGAATTTTCAAAGAGGGAGAGATGTAGAGTAAAGCACCATTCTGTCCATGTATGTGGATACAGTAATCACTTTTTAATGTGAAGTGTAAAAAAGAAGAAACTAAGTTATGAACTAAATCTTTTTGTAAACCTAATATTTCTGAGCTAGCACTTTACAAATGCACTAGGGCTGGGGATAAAACACAAATTGTAAAACAAGCGTAATAAGTACTGCTGTAGTAGAAATACCTGAAGTCCTTTTCACGTTCAGAAAAAAGCTGAGATAACTCCTCAGTGACTTCTTTTCGGACTTGAAATTCTAGCATCAACTTTTCTTTCTTTTCTTTAACTATTTGCTCCTTTAAATTGTTCAACACACACATTAAATCCTATAAATGGCAAAAGATAAGTGTCAGAATGTCTCAGAACACATTTTGAAACAAGTGATATCAGTTTACATCACATCACCACAACTGTTCCTGCGCAACTGTCGGTCAGTATATCATTAAACTGCAAGAACACTATCATTTTCTTTAGAGTTTTTCAAGTAATAATGCAGGCAGTTAAGATCATCTAGTTGACGGATATTTAGCAAAATACAGCTTTAGCAGTAAAGCTGAAATGTATAGCATAAGGGTCTATAATACCAGCAAAACATCTGCCTACAATCTAGCACCAAGCGTACAGTGTAAGAGTCTATAACACCAGCAGAACATCTGCCTACAATCTAGCACCAAGTTATAGCGCAAGAGTCTATAATACCAGAAAAACATCTGCACAATCTAGCACCAGTCAGCTACACTGCTGACTGGAAAAAACTCCTTGCCTTTACTGTAAAAGAACTTACGCGGTCTGATTTTTTATGAAACTCAAGAGTAAAACTACATTTTTTTTGATAATCAAATTTTATTACAATTTTTCAGATAACATATACAAGTATAAATATATCCAAGCATAAGCTTTATACATTAAGCTGCAACATTATAAATAAAAAGTACACTTTTATACCTACCATAAATTTAGATGCTCGAGTGTATATACTGCTGCAGTCATCACACTTGGGTTATCCTGCCGTCAGGCGGTCCCGCAGTCAGGCGAATTCCAAAGTCTTGGTCCGGCGTCGGTTGTCGTCGCTTCCTCCCTGACGTCAGTGCGACAGGGGGATAAAAGAGGCAGCCGACGCCATTTTCTTCAGTCTTTCTTGCCCCAGATGTCAGGTGCCCCCAACCAGGAAAGCAATACAAATAACTATGCAAAAATACCTTAGTAGATAAACAATAGTACTAGCTGTTAGCAAATACACCATATAGACATGCATCCAATAGATTGATGTACATGGAGTTATAACCAACACCCTGGTATGTAGAGGGGATGATGGGAGGGTAACCTGGACTGCAGCAGTATATACACTCAAACATCTACATTTATGGTAGGTACAAAACTGTACTATGTTCATCGTGTTATACTGCTTCAGTCATCACACTTGGGTTGAATCCCAAAGCTATGGATGGGTGGCTGGCACTAAACTGGGTGAGGTGAAGCTAGGATGCCCTGCAGAACTGCAGTGGCAAAACCAGCTCTGGTTTTTGAGTATAATGGAAGGTGGTAGTGCTTGGTAAAGGTGTGCACTGAACTCCAAGTAGCTGCCTCCAGAATGTCCTTGGTTGGAACCCCCCTGAGACAGGCTGCTGAGGTTGCTGTAGCCCTAGTGGAATGGGACCTAATATTAACAGGCACTGCTTTCCCATGGTGCGAGTAGCAAAAGCGGATACAATGTGCTATCCATTTGGAGATGGTCTGTTTTAAAATAGCCTTTCCTTGTGAACCTGCAGCATAGGATACAAAGAGTTGGTCAGTTTTTCTGAAGGTCTTTGTCTTATCCAAATAGTAACGTAGCTGTCTGTGAATGTCCAAAGAGTGAAGGAGTCTTTCTCCTTTATTCTGGGGGTTTGGATAAAAGGTGGGTAAATGAATGGTCTGATTCAAAGCCACACTGGATACTACCTTTGGCATAAAGGTAGGGTTAGCTCGTAAAGAGACTCTGTCCTGATGGAAAATGATGAAAGGTTCCACTGCCATAAGTGCCTGTAGTTCTGAGACCCTGCGTGCTGAGGTGATAGCCAGCAACAGAGCTGTTTTCCATGACAAGTATTGTAGTTCTGCTGAGAAGGCTGGTTCGAAAGGAGGCAGTATTAGTTGAGGTCCCACGGTGGCGTTGGGGGTTTTCTGGGGGGTCTTATATTCTTAGCCCCTCTGAGAAACTGCCTTAGTAAAGAGTGTGAGAATATGGGGGGATCCGTATTATATTGAGCTGAAATGGCTGAAGCATGGATCTTAATGGATGAGAAAAAAAGGCCTTTGTGCAGCATGTCAGTTAAGTATTGCAGTATTTCAGGAATGCTTGGTATCCCAGGATTTTGGCCTTTAGTCTGGTTCCATGCACAAAATCTTTTCCATTTGTCTGAGTATGTTTTTCTGGTGCTGGGCCTCCTGGCCTCCAAAATGACATTCAGGACGTACTTTGAGAGAAGTGTTGATTGATAATTCAAGGTATTCTCCATGCAGCTAAATTTAAAGTCCTGAGCTGACTGTGAAGGATCTGAGAGTTTTGCCGAGTCAACAGAAGTGGAAATTGAGTTAAGATCCATGGAGGGCTGTGAGTCAAGGTCCTAAGTAATGGGTACCAGTGCTGACGTGGCCAGTCCGGAGCAATGAGGATCATTTGTGGACTCTCTGATCTGACTTTCAGTAATACCTTGGTCAAGAGAGGTAGTGGTGGGAAGGCATAGACTTGTCAATGCTGGCCAACTGAATGATAGGGCGTCCACTTTCCAGGCTAGGGAATGATAAGCCCTTGTGCAAAATTTTTGTAGTTGGCAATTGTTGGGGGAGGCAAATAGATCTATGTCTGGGCGGCCCCACCTTTGAGTTATCAGTGAAAATACTTGTGGGTGTAGTCTCCACTCGTGAGGATCTGCCAAATTTCTGCTTAATTCGTCTGCCAATATGTTTTCCCTTCCTGGCAGGAAATGTGCTCGCAGTTGTACTTGGTAAGTCAATGCTGTGTTCCACAAGGTCATTGCCTGTCTGCATAAAGGGTAGGAGTGTGTTCCTCCCCGTTTGTTTATGTACCACATAACTGTGGTGTTGTCTGTCCTTAGTAGTCCTGGATGCAAGAGGTCCTTGAAGGCTGTCAGTGCATTTTGCACAGCTAGCATCTCCTTTTGGTTGATGTGTAGATGCATTTGTTTTGCAGACCATTTGCCCTGTATGCACTGTCCTGCCATGGGTGCTCCCCAGGCGTAGTCTGAAGAATCTCTTGTCATAGTTTGGTTTGCTGGAGGTAAGACAAAAGGAAGACCCTTGTTTATTTGACATGCTTGAGCCCACCACAGGAACGGTTTTTGAAGGCAGGGAATGAGAGATATACTTGTTTCGAGGCTGTGCCTGTGTTGAGTCCATACACTTTCCAGGTACCATTGTAATTTCCTCATATGCAGCTTTGCATGTGGAATTAGTTGAATGCAGGATGCCATGAACCCAAATGCCTGCAGGACTTTCCTTGCAGTGAGCTGGGTAAAAGTTGCCATCTTTTGGAAGTATTGAGTTAGTTGTTTTTGTTTGTCTGATGTGAGATAAGCCATCTGGGCCGTTGTATTTAAGCTGGCACCCAGGAATATTGTGTTGTGAGGGTATTAGCTTTGAATTATTTTTGTTTACTGTGTACCCTAGGCAACTTAGCAGCTTTGTTACAAATGCCAGATGCTGTAAAAGAATGGCCTTGCTGTCCACTTGGATCAGGCAGTCGTCCAGATATGGATAAATTTGTATTCCTCGTTGCCTGCAGTATGCAATTACTGATGCCAGGCATTTCATAAATACTCTGGGCGCAGTAGATAAGCCAAAGGGCAATGCAGAGAATTGATAATGCGTTGTACCTGCCAAAAATCTGAGGTATCTTCTGCAATCTTGTCTGATAGGGACATGCAGGTATGCCTCTGAGGTCCAACGTTACCAGCCAAGACTCCTTGCCCAGCATGGGAAGAAGCTGCTGTAGTGTGAGCATTTTGAGTTTGGGTACCTCCAGGTTTGTGTTTAGAATTGAGAGGTCTAAAATGGGTCTCCAGGCTTTGTCCTTTCTTGGTACTAGAAATAGTCTTGAGTAAAAACCTTGACCTTGCTCCTCTGTAGGTACCTTTGGAATTGCTTTCATATCCATGAGAGCTGAAATTTGCATTTTTGCCTCTGCCCATTGGTTTGGAGGCAGATTTGGCATGCCTCTCATCCGTGGTAAAATGTGAAAATGAAATCTGTAGCCTCGGGTAATAATATCCAGAACCCATTTGTCCTTTGTTATAATGCGCCAATTTTGTGGAAATAGAGCCAGTTTTCCTCCCAAAGGTGCTGCCAGGGCAATTTTGCTTGGCAGGCGAAGAGGGAAGTCATTGTGTTTGTTTCCTGAAGGGTTGAGATCTTTCGTCTCCACCTCTGAGTTGTTGTATGCCATTGTCTAGGCCTGAAAGAACCTTGTGGCTGGCCTCTGCCCCTTGGGCGTCTGTATCTACCCCTTTGGCGTCTGTCTAATGCAGGAAAGGACCAGTTTTTTGATGGCCAGTTTCTGCTGAAACAAGTAGGTTGTGCCTGTAAAAAATCTTTAACTGTCTGCATCGATTTTGCCTTTTCTTCCATTTTCTTTAAAACTTCCTCTGCCTTGACACCAAATAACACATCTTTCTGCAATGGAGCATCCAATAATTTTGCTTTGACATGTTCTGGTAAGGCTTGCTCTTTTAGCCAAGCATGTCTACGTATTACAGATCCTGTGACAGCTGCTCTACATAAGGCTTCCAATGAATCAAAACCACACTGTAAGGTATGCTTTCCCACCTGTTCTGCTACATGCAGCAAATCCTGTATCTCTTTGAAATCAGGTTGATCTGTCTGAGGGATCATTTTCTGCTTTAACTGTGTAATCAAGTACTGCTGGTATTTTAGCATGTGGAATTGGCAGTTTAAGGCCCTCATGGCCAAAGTGGCAGATGTATACACTTTCTTCCCCCATCTTTCTAATGCTCTGGAATCTCTTTCAGAAGGGAGTGGATTCTTAGCAGTAGAGGCCTTAACCCCTTTGGGACCCTGGGAAATGGTTTTGGGGTCTGCAACAGGGCTTTTATATAGAAACTTATGAGAATCAGGAACTCGGAAGTATCTGTCTGGTTTAGCTGGTGCAGGAGGTTAGGAATCTGGGTTTAGACTAGATTCGGTGTAAACATCATCCAAAATGTCTAAAACTGGAGGAATTGCAAGGGGTCTATGTAGTCTTCGGGGGGGGACAGAGGGAATGGACTCTTCAGCATCTGAGTCTTCATATGGAGGGAAGGAATAATCCTGGTCCTCAGAGTTAGCGGAGGAAATGGATGCTTGGTCAGAGGAAGGATAATCTTCCTCCAGTCTAGGCCTTTTGTCAGGAGGGGGTTGTGAACCCCTGATAAGGGTAATTAAATCCTCAGTGATCTTAATCATCTGTTTTTTAGGCATAGGGGCCTGTGGGGGTGTCTGTGGACCCGGTTTCTTAACTTTTAAGGGGACTTTAAGTTTAGCATAAGACTTAATGGAGATAGCTGTCGGTTTGTAGACACCTTCAGAAACAAAAGGCCTGTCCAAAATCCCCGGATCACTGTCAGGGTTGGCGTCCGAGGGGTGAGAAGGAACCGGCTCCTGAGGCCCAGCTGATTCGGTCTGGGAGGCAGTCAGAATTTCTAACTCAGCGGTAGTCAGGGGCTGCTTAGGCGCCTCGCTGAAAACCGGAGAACCGTTGGCAGGCCTCGCTGAGGCCTCGGTATCTGGTCTTGGCCTTGGTTGCCTGTCTTTATCCTTGCGTTTTTAATCATTGCTGATGTCGGTTGCTCCGACGATAGGCTATAGTTAAATTTTCTGCCAAAATAATGTCGGGCGAAATCTGCCCAATGCTTGATTGTACGTTTGTTGAACCTAGCACAAAACCGACAACCAGAGACGTAGTGGTCTGGGCCTAGGCAAGGAATACAATAAGAATGAAAATCCTTATGAGGTATTTGCTTCCCACAAGAAATGCAATTATTAACTTTATCGGACATCGGTCTGAGGCAAGAAAAGTTTCCCCAACGGGGTACTTAGCTTTAGAGAAGACTTCGGGCTGAAATTCGATTCGAAAATCTCAGGAGCTAGCCGACCGGCACTTGCGAACTGTTTCTGCTTCGGGCACCGCGCGGCAAGAAAGACTGAAGAAAATGGCATTGGCTGCCTCTTATCCCCCTGTCGCACTGACGTCAGGGAGGAAGCGACAACAGACGCCGGACCAAGACTTTGGAATTCGGCCGACTGTGGGACCACCTATGGCAGGATATCCCAAGTGTGATGACTGCAGCAGTATAACACGATGAACATCAACTTGATATGCCCATTCCATAGTTAATTTAACTCTCATTCCATTTTAAGTCCAAAATAGATGCCTCTGGAGGACAAAACGATACTCAGACATATGGTAAAATATTGCACGGATATAGGATCAGCATTACAACCTTGCCTCATTGAGATGACAGACTAAGTTTCCCCATACAACAGGATACACATTTATTTGAAATTTCAAGGTAATTTAAATGAAATCAAAAATTGCTTTATGAAGGAAGGATTTTCAGGTTTTTCATGAGCTTTCTGGCTCCGCTAACGAAATGCTTCACCAAAATCATGCCATTGACATCTTGGGGCATCACCGCCCAAAACTACCAATGACAAATCATCTCTACCTAATAACAATAAAGCTCTCCTTTCTTAACTTACTGTAAATAGTAACATGGTCCAAATATTAAAAAAGTGGATGGCAGTCTGAGGAAATTGAAATCCCAAAAGCTGATAATTTGTGGTGTGTTATGTACAAATTACATAGGATCATGAATTGTTAGTACAAATATTTTTGAAAAGGGGAAAATTCCAAAAGTATTTTACCAGACATCTTTTCAAATGACCACTTCTTCAGATGACAGATGCATGGTCTAGTAACTTCAAGAACGGTACTTGAAGCTTCTGTAGTTTACCTTCTGAAACAGAGTGTGATTACCTGAACTTAAGCACCATTGAATCACCTCTAGTTTAGCAGTATTTACTGAGGATACTGTGATACTGCCATCATTTTGGCAACTGCATTATCATGAGGTTTATGAAAGAAAAACATCCACTCATAAGGCTCCACAAAAGTTGCAAACAATTTTGTAGTTGTTAATGTCTTACCTGTGAAAGTTAGATGGAAAGTTATTTTCTGCAGAAAATATCTATTGACTTTAATCAAATTATTATTTATATTTATTAAAGCTATAAGCAGTCAGCATACCAGAAAGAATTTGCAGAATGCCATCAAACATCAGAAAGCACCTCAAATTCAGCCAGGATATTTACAATAAGCATTTATTAAAGATGAAAGAGGTTCTACAGACTTCTCTGGTACCTGCACAATTAGAGGTACACCTTAGTGTACATACATTTTTCAACAAAGCAATGTACCCAGAAGCAAATGTTTTCAACATATGCACAAGTGTTAACAACATAGACTTTAACTAAACTTCTATTTCTATCAAATGTATTGGTTAGATGTGGACTAGTACCGTTGTCTCAGGTTTCTTAGGAAAATAAGGGATAACTCCTTTCATATTAACTTCTTCTATGGCCTGCTCTATTACTCCTATACTATAACCGCCTTGCAGTAGTTCAATGCATAAAGTGTCTAGGGCTCTGCTCAAAGATGAGGCATCAGTATGCAAATGCATTAGTCTAAAAACTTGGTTCTTAACCACATTTCTAGCAATGTGCCAGGAATGCATGCTCATATTATGTAAAATATTTTTCTTGCAGGGTTTCCTGTACATACTAGTTGATAAGGTGCCTAGATCATTAATGTTAACCATTATGTCCAAAAATTCCATGCATGTCACAGAGCTATGAATAGTAAAACTAAGATAGGAAGTCGTGTTCTGTAAATAATCAACAAACTGATCTAAAATATGGGAGAGCCCCTGCCAAACAAAAAAGATGTCATCTACAAAACTTCTGTAGAACTAGTCCACATCTAACCAATAAATTTGATAGCCAACAGAATGGTTCTGACTTACCCAAGTAATATTAACTTTGTATGTGACATTATGAAAAAGAATTGGCCAAATTTAATGACTGGTGACAATATAAGCAAAGTTATTGGTGACATTCCATAGTTTGTCTTTAGGAATAATAAAACTTTAAAACAACGCCTATGTTATAAACAATCTAGGCCGACTAGGACACAGTCCAAACGTCAAAGCACTTATGCCTGTAGATCTTGTAAGGCATGTAGATTTATTTGGTCGACTACCTCTATTATTCATCCTAGGACCTTTAAAGACATCAGTTTTAATTTTTATGCAGACTAACAGTGACAATCTTGTTTATATGGCACAATGCATAGCATGTGAAATGTTGTACATAGGAAATGCAAATAGTTTAAAACCTGCTTTAAAAAGAAGAGGTCTAAAATCACTGATTATACAACATGACTAATATTTTCATTATGATTGGCCAAATGGTTGTTTTTACATGGTTTGTATGTGTATTTTATGGTCTGAAGAAGCAAATACATTGCAAAAGCGCTTACCTGATTTTATTTGTTTTACTAACGTATTTATATATTTGTATAATAACTTCAGCCTACTGGACATCTTTGATTTTTGTATACTATATTACTTTTGGATTCATCCTGGTCCCGGTACGCTTCTTTTTATCATGTTCTTACCCTCTACTTTCCTAATCATATTCTTTCTGTTAATGTTGTCAAATGTTTGCTTCCCCTCCACAAAACCACACTGATATGCATCTGTCAGTTTTGGCAAAACCTTAGTCTCTTAGGTAGTAAAGACAAATACATTACAATCATGGCTCAAAATTTAAATCACTCCATATGAAATTGGGTTTAAAGGATCTTTGCCCTCTTTGGGTAATACAGCCACTGTAGCTTTCATTCAAGATGCTGGCACTGACCCTCCTTTTAAAATACTGTTAACAAAACATTGCAGATCTTTGACACTTTCTTCTCTCCCAACTTGCAAACTTCCACAGGAACACAATTTGCTACTGGAGACTTCCCGGTTTGATTATACATCAAGATTTTCTCTCATCCTCTTCCAGCTTAACTATTAATTCTTGGACCTCATCTGAACTTGGTATATCGAAGTCTTCCATAAATATTTCCATCTGTGTCTTTTTTGTTTTGCCATTCTATGTTCTATACACACACAGAATTTCCAAAATGTCTCCTATATCTCTGCAGGATCTCTGGTTATTTTTTAGTCAAAGTCCATTCATTGGCAACACCTCTATTTTCTGTTGCACAAAGTCATTGTTTTACTATTATTTTTTATGCTCTGGGGGTTAGCAATAAATACTTGCTTAAGAGTAACCTTCCTAAACTCATGCTCCAGCTACTTGCTTCTTTTCCCTTTTGCTCAACAATTGCTCCTCTTCTTTTCTTGAAGATTACCCTTCATAAACAATACTTTAACTTTGAAAATCCCTGTGAATTCTCATTACCCCTTTCCCATCTCTGTTTATCTCGCTCATTTCTACCAAAGGTTAAATTCCATTTCAACTCGCTTCTCAGCTATCCCTTCAGAACAAATGTTATCTTCCCAAACAACTATGTTTCCACTGCCCATTCCTTATATCATCTCTTTTTAATAGGCACTAGGAAAGTGCCACTGTCACATTTTTACGCGATATCCTGAATCTCATTGGTCTTAACAGGTACATGTTCTGAAATAGTTACTGGATGCGTTTTAAAGATTTCACTTAAATACCCATGGCTCCTATGAAATATAATTTCTGTCCAGTCTAAGCCAATTATTGCATACTTTACAGAGCATGTAAATTCTGTCAGGGTTCCTGCAAGAAATATTACATCTTTAAAATACAAGTAATCTATGTGGTATCCCTAAAGTCTCAAGCAACCCACTGAAGAAGCAGACTGGGTCCAAAAACAAAACAATGTAAGGAACTTATTTGTGTGGAAGATGTATCTAGTTAATCACTGTATATTTATCAGATCAGATAATGGTAGTAGAAATAACGAACTTAAACTCGTCCCAAGTCAAAAAATAATTAAAAAAATACATAATCTGAAAAATTGTACTGAATTACTAAGTATTCAAAAGTAATCAAAGTAGGGTAGGCAGTTTGTTTCCAGTCAAAAATCCTTTATTACGTACACATTTTCGACTGGAAACAGACTGCCTACCCTGCTTGGATTACTTTCAAATGATATATTTTTTTCTTATTTTTTTGACTTGGGATGAATTTAAGTTCACCATTTCTACTATCATTTTTTTTTTATTTCACATATTTAGTTCCACATATTCTCAAATCTTCAAAAATCTTCCCTCTTTTGTTATATTTTTCCATAATCAAGACTCAATCCAGTTAGACAGGGAATTGTATAAAATAAGAAGGGAGGAGGGCCGACTATAAAATCCAGCTGTATATTTGGTGTCTTTACAACCTTTTTGGGTATTAACAACATGAAGAAAATACTACATGTATAATATGGGAATGTGGATAAAACTGAAAATAAAGCAAAAAGGAGGATATGATGGAAATAAAGTAAACAAATTGATACATTTATAGAAAATTAAGAATGAAGAAAGGAAGGTCCAGTCACCAGTGAAGTTCTCCAGGGTTCTGTGCTGGGACCTCTCCTGTATGGCATCTACTTTTCTGAAGTAAAGGCCAGTAGCTGACTAAAGTTTGCAGATTACTGCAAGCTAGTTGCAGTCATTGAATCCAAGAAGGACCTGGCCATCATCCAGGAAGGTTTGTCTCAAATACCTAGTGTCAAATCATTGCCTGAAACTAAACGTAAAAAAAAAAAAAAACATTACTGTGACTTTAGGGAAGTCATCTACCCCAAGGAACTACCACATTGAAAATACGTCCCTAAGAGGTTACCCAGTTATTTGGGACTTGGGTACTTACGTGGATAGTGACCTAACTTTTGACAAACGTGTCTATTGTTGTGAGAAAGTCTTTCTATAAACGGCACAGCTTATATATTTCATTGACCTCCCTTTACTCAGCTCTCATTAAGCCAGTCATTCAATATAATGCACTTTTTTGGCACGTACCTGTCCAGACACATGCACCTGGAATGCCCACAGAGATACCTTACTGAAAGTATACAGGCCTAAACATGTCCTTGGCTGACTCAGTGCCCTGCACTATACTCTGTATGCTACAGCCCAAGAGGGGACCTGTGTCTGGCATACAAAACATCCTCAGACCCTATTGCTGATGGATTTACTGCACATCAACAATCAAATGACATCAGAAATAATTGGTCTAGGAATCTAAACATCTTGCGCTACATTAAAATTACAGTTTTGAGGGATGGGTATATTTCATGACAGATATTGCTGCTGTAGAAAAGACTCCCCCATCCACATAAAACAAATTGCATCGCAATAAATTTTCAGGTGCAGCTCAGATCTATGAATGGAAAACAGAAAATTTATGCCAGGACTGCCCCCGTTCTACTAATGGACAGATGTAGCTCCTTTATCTCATGCATGGGTCCCCTCAAATTATCTATGGTATAATACCAGTAACACATTAGGATAAGTATATAATTATCAACTAGGGGACAGGTAAGACTGATCTATAACCAAACAGGATAGGTTATTTTGACCACAAAAAGTGAAACTGGCTAGGCTTAAAATGGCCCCCCCAAGGGAAACTAGCCTAGTCCTTTATGAACCTATGAATGGTATAACACGATAATAATGAAATCTTACGGATGAAATTAAACAAATTAAACACAGAAAGGAAAGATTTGAAGAATTTTATGAGACTGAGGTTTTTGTGGAGATTATTACTGGATACACTGCCTATAAAAAGTAGTATAAAATATAAAGCAAATGTACATATCAATGAAAAATAAACAAAAAATATTATTTTTTGAACTGTAAAAAGATTAAAGATGTTTGGGAAAAATTAAAAATGAACAAGTGTGAAAGTTTTTTGAAATATAAAAGTGGATATAGGCCACACATTACCAATACCCAAAAAAAGATGTACAGTGGGGCCATGATGACTGGGGACAGACTAAAAGGGTTTCATTAGAACCAGAAACACAATTTGTTAAAAAATCAAGTCAGTGGACATGGTATAATATTAAAAGAATATGGAAAAATAAAAAGTTGAAGTTGACAGGATATTGATGGTAACAGTAAGGGTATTGAAAAATATGAAATTAATTGCTGTATAATAAAAATATGACTGTAGTAGTGTCAGCTGAAATAAGAGGATTGTGGAGAAAAGGTTGGGGGAGTAAAATGAAAGGTGTTAGTTTGTGAAACTCGAGATGTAAAATACTGAAAATATTGAAAAAAATTGTAATGCAACTAGAACGGAAAAAAAGAGTGACGTAGTAAGAGGTATGTTTGTGTCTATGTAGGTGCATCTTTTACATCCACCTGATCTACTCGTAAATGTGGCCGTGGTTTGACATCTCCTCTGAAGGACACCACACTCTAGTACAGCACCTCCCAAATGCTGCACAGCAGTCTTTAGTATCGGAAAATTAATGCAGCTACTTGGTAATGGAAAAAAAAAAAAAAAACAGCCTTCTCATCTCTCAAAGGTGAGTGCGTTACCTGTTGAGCTACTGAGACTGCTGCTGCACAAAGGTGAGTGCGCTACCTGTTGAGCTACTGAGACTGCTGCTGCACCAAAGGTGAGTGCGCTACCTGTTGAGCTACTGAGACTGCTGCTGCACCAAAGGTGAGTGCGCTACCTGTTGCGCTACTGAGACTGCAAAAACAACCTTAACAAGAAAGATAATAGTTCTGTTCCTGTTTAAACTGGATACAGAAGGGTATTCTTTACCTACTACACATGTGGGATCACTAAAAAAAACTCCGATCTTACTAGCAGTGTTTAGAATTTAAAGCTTTTAATCCATATCAGATTAATTTAACTCAAAACATGAGAGTACTACCTTACACAAGGGAAATAATAAACAGTGGCCTTAAAAAGAGCCCTAAACTCGGAATTAGGATGCTTTATATCAATATTCTAGATTAAAAAAAAAGACACAAATACTGCCAATATCAAAGCAAAAAATGATTGCAGATAGTTAATAATCTAACAGACAGACACATTTTAAAACACTGTACAGCACTTCACGTCACCCCATTTCCAGCAGGCTTTATCCAGCTTTAGCTTTGTTCTGAGTGGCAGAACTCCCTAGCAGATTTTACAACAGACACTGGAGAAGCAGTCAAGCTTGTTCTGACAAGGTGCCAAGGATTATTATGCTGATGTGGTTCAGCTCTGTCGGGAGCTACAGCACCTGTGTAACTATGTCATTGCTAGAATAGCTTGTGCTATGAGACATTTAACTCTGGACAGACAAGACCGTTGCTTCTATTAGGATGACTGCCAGGCACGCCATCCCCTATCCAACGGGTCATATTTTTGGTTTAGAACAGTGCTTGATATCTTCTTGACAATTATTTTCAGGTACTTCAAAATCCTCTCACTGGCTATTTACTTCACATTGTGCACCTGCAATTCTCTTGACACGCACACTTGAAATTATTACTGGGATATTTTCTTAATTGTTAACAAGGATGCTAATGTTTGATAATGCAATGCAATGCATATATACACAAGAAAAGAGTTATGTACTTGCCATAACATTCCATCTGCGCAATTTTCATTTATCCTTGACAGTTGGATTTGGTTCTAATTTCAGAAAACTCAGCCATCACTACAGCTCGCGCCAGCCAAAAACCCTTGAGCTTCACTTCTACCCTGAATCCCTCTCTCAATTACCTCAGATTGAGTTTGCAGAAATATGTAAACATATGAAACATATTTACAGGAAGTAAGCCAGATGGAAGCCTTCCCCACTGTGTTTGAATAACAAAGTGATAACTACCCCTCCATCACCTGGGAAAACTACTCAGGCACCAATACAGTGGCCCTACCCTTCCTGGAATTCATCAATTCCAGTGCCTTGGACCAGCTCATTCTTACCCCCACTAGAGGAAGCAATATCCTTGACCTGGCTATTACAAACATGGGCAACCGTTGCTCTACACCAGTAGTCAATTTCTCCCTGGTTAGATCCAACCACAAACTAATCACCATGGAAATCCACATCTCACCCACAAATCCCGCAAAGGTAACCAGCATGAAAAACTTCTCCGAAGCTGATTTTGGGCTCCTAAAAACAGAGGTGGCTAACTTCACGGCACCCATGTCAATGGAAAATAGATGCACGACTGCCAAATCATACACCATTGCACTGTACGAACATGTACATAAATGCACGGAAAGTACAGTTGTGTACACTTACCATAAATGTAGATGTTAGAGTGGATTCACTGCTGCAGTCATTACATTTGGGTAGATTCCCAAAGCTAAGGTTGGGAGGAGGAATTTAAACAAAATTAGGACCAGCTATAAGGCCCTGCAAGACTGCAGTGGCAAAACCAGACCTGGATTTAGAGAAAATTGGAAAATGATGATACCTGGTAAAAGTATGTACAGAACTCCAAGTAGCAGCTTCCAAGATGTCCCTAGTAGGGACGCCCCTGAGAAAGGCTGTAGAGGTAGATGCAGCCCTAGTTGAATGGGATCTGATGCCCTGTGGGATAGGTTTTCCATGGTGCTTATAGCAGAAATGAATGCAGTGGCCTAGCCATTTTGAAATAGCTTTTCCTTGTATCCCTACAGCAAATGCCACCAGCAATTGTTCAGATTTCCTTTGAGTTTTAGTCCTGTCCAAGTAGAATCTAAGCTGCCTGTGCACATCTAAAGACTGCAGTATCCGTTCCCCTTGTTCTTTGCGTTAGGAAAGAAGGTAGACAAATGAATGGACTGATTAAGAGCCACACTGGATACCACCTTGGGCATGAAGGAGGGATTAGTTCCGAAGGACACCCTGTCTGCATGAAAGATTATGAAAGGTTCGACTGCCATAAGGGCCTGTAATTTAGATACCCTTCTTGCAGAAGTAATTTCTAAAAGGAAAGCTGTTTTCCAGGAAAGAAATTTTAAATCTGCAGTAGCAGCTGGACCGAAAGGAGGAAGAGTGAGTTTCTCCAAGACAAAGTTACGATCCCAGGCTGGAGTCGGAACTTTCCTGGGTAGCCTTAAATTTTTGGCCCCTCTAAGGAACTGCTTGAGCAGTGGGTGAAAGAGGGGAGGCTCTGTGCTATAATGAGCTGAAATGGCTGAGGCATGAATTTTGATGGAGGAAAAAGACAAGCCCTTATGAAGCATCTCAGTCAAGTATTGTAGAATCTGAGGTAAATTGGACACTGCTGCGTTCATTCCTTGAGATTGGTTCCAGGCACAGAATCATTTCCATTTTGTAGCATAAGATTTTCTAGTACTAGCCCTCCTTGCCTCAAATGATATCCAACACTGATTTACTGAGGGGTGGTAAAGGAGAGATTAGGTAATTAGCCAGCCTGCTAGGTTCAAGGTTTGCAGCTGAGTGTGCATAATCTAGTTCTTCTGCTGAGACAACAGGGAAGGAGTCTGAGGCAGATGCCATGGATCCAAGCATGACGCACTGCGCAAGAGTGGGTAACACCAGTGTTGGCGAGGCCAGTCTGGTGCAATTAAAATTGTCCTTGGCTTGTCCTGTTTGATCTTTAGTAGCACCTTGGAGAGCAGAAGCAGAGGAAGAAAGGCATAAACGGATAGGTTTTTCCTGCTGAAGGATAGATCATCCACTTTCCAAGGTAGCTTGCGGGGAATCCTTGTGCAAAATATGTCCAGTTGATGGTTCGGGGGGAGGCAAACAAGTCTATATCTCGGCTCCCCCATTTGCTTGTCAACATGTTGAAAACCCTTGGTTCCAGTTTCCACTCATGTGGGTCCATGAGGTTCTGCTTAGGCTGTCTGCCAGTGCATTTAGTTTTCCTGGCAGAAATTGAGCTTGTAGATGCACTTGGTAGCTCAAGGCTGTGTTCCACAATGCCATGGCTAGTCTGCAGAGGGGGTAAGAATGTGCACCCCCCTGCTTGTTTATGTACCACATGACAGTGGTGTTATCAGTCTTTACCATTAGTTGTTCTGGAAGAATGTGTTCCTTGAAGGCTGTCAGAGCATTCTGTACAGCTAACATTTCCTTTTGATTTATGTGCAGGTGCATTTGACTTGGGTTCCATTTGCCCTGAATGCACTTCCCTGCCAGGTGAGCCCCTCATGCATAGTCTGATGCATCTGTTAAGATTTGGGCGGCAAGGGGTAATGTGAATGATAGTCCCCTGTTTTGGTGGCAGGCCTCTACCCACCAAAGGAACTCTAGGCGTAGGCAAGGTATGATGGGAATCCTTGCTTCTAGATCCTGGGAATGTTGACACCATAGGCTTTTGAGATACCATTGTAGTTTCCTCGTATGCAGCCTTGCATATGGAATTAAAAGAATGCAGGAGGCCATGAACCCCAAGGCTTGCAGTATTTGCCTTGCAGATAGCTGGGTTTTTGTGGCGACTTGTCTGAAGTAAGTTGTCAAATGAAACCGGTTCTCTGGCGTGAGGAAAGCCACCTGGGAAGTTGCATTCAAGCTTGCTCCCAGGAATATAATTTGTTGACAGGGTACCAGGTAGGATTGCTTTTCATTTATGGTGAACCCCAGACAAGTCAGTACCCTTTGAACAAAGGCCAGATGATTCAAAAGAATGCCCTTGCTTTCTACCTGAATTAGACAATCGTCCAGGTATGGGTATATCTGAATATTTCTTTCTCTGCAAAATGCAATGACTGGAGCTAGGCACTTTGTAAATACCCTGGGCGTAGTAGATAAGCCAAAGGGCAGTGCAGAGAACTGATTGTGCATGTAGCCTGCTTTGAAGTGAAGGTATCTTCTGCAAGACTCCCTGATAGGTATGCAGGTATGCTTCTTTTAAGTCTAGTGTTGCCAACCATGCATCCTTGCCTAGCATAGGAAGCAGCTAGTTAAGAGTCAGCATTTTGAATTTTGGAATCACAAGAAAGGTGTTTAGAATAGAAAATTCCAGTACAGGATGCCATGTATTGCCTTTTCTGGGTACCAGGAAAATTCTCGAATAGAAACCTTGTCCCTTTTCCTCTTCTGGTACCAACTGAATAGCCTCCATGTTTAAGAGAGAGTACTTGATTTTGGGCATCTGCCCACTGATTTGGGGGTAGATCTGGCCACCTGCTTGGTGTTGGTAACGTGTGGAAATGAAGTCTAGATCCTTGGGGCACTATATATAAAACCCATTTGTCCTAGGTAATGAGTTACCAGTTTTTGGCCTGCAGACCAATCTTTCCACCTAAAGGAGCATTCAGTTGGTAAGTGATTGGAAGTTTTAAAAACAAGTCATTAAGACAGTTTTCCATAGGGGAGAGTCTTACTACTCCCAGGTTTAGGTGCGGAACCCCCCCCCACTTCCTAGTCTTGTTTGTCCCTTGGAACTGAAAAGTACAGTTTTGTACCTACCATAAATGTAGATGTCCGATAGGTATGCAACTGCAGTCCTGACATATGGGTTGTCCTGCCTCAGGCAGCCCTTCAGTCGGCTGGATTCCAAAGTGTGGGTCCGGCATCGGCTGATGTCACCCTTTCCCTGACATCAGAGCGCCTGGGGTATAAAAACATCAGCTGACGCCATCTTCTTCAGTTTTTCTTGCCCCAGATGCCAGGTGCCCTCTAAGGAAGGCTAAATTTTGAAAAAGAGAAAAAATTCCAGACAAGTACAAAGTACAGTTTTGTACCCACCATAAATGTAGATGTCCGATAGATATGCAACTGCAGTCCTTACATATGGGTTGTCCTGCCTCAGGCAGCCCTTCGGTCGGCCGGATTCCAAAGTCTGGGTCCGGCGTCGGCTGATGTCGCCTCTTCCCCGACGTCAGACTGACTGGGGTATAAAAGCATCAGTCGACGCCATCTTCTTCAGTGTTTCTTGCCCCAGATGCCAGGTGCCCTCCAAAGAAGGCTAGAATTAGAGACTGGATAAAAAATTCCAGACATGCACAACAGTAATAAACAGATACACCATAACAGGTTTCCCCAGCTAATTTGGAAAAGGGGAGTGGACCAAAAAAGGATAATTTACAGAGGGGTAGGAGGGAGGGAAAACCTGACTGCAGTTGCATATCTATCGGACATCTACATTTATGGTAGGTACAAAACTGTACTGTCCTTCAAGAATGCAACTGCAGTCCTTACATATGGGTTGAATACCATATCCAAGCTGGGGGTGGTAGGATCTAAGATAAAGATGGTGTAGCTAAAATGCCCTGCAGGACTGCTGAAGCAAAGCCTGCTCGGGATCTGGAATATAAAGGCAGGTTGTAGTGTTTGGAAAATGTATGCACGGAGCTCCATGTAGCAGCTTCTAGAATGTCCTTTGTAGCCACCCCTCTTAGAAAGGCTGTGGAGGTGGCTATAGCTCTGGTGGAGTGAGGCCTGATATTGGCTGGCACACCTTTTACATGGAAAGAGTAACAGAATCTGATGCAGTGTCCAATCCATTTTGAAATTGTTTGTTTGGAAATTGCCTTTCCTTGTACTCCAGCAGCGTAAGCTACAAATAGTTGGTCAGACTTTCTGTTGGCTTTTGTTCTGTCCAAGTAGTAGCGCAACTGTCTGTGTATGTCCAAAGTGTGCAGCAGCTTTTCTCCTTTATTTTGAGGATTGGGAAAGAAGGTAGGCAGGTGAATTGCTAGATTTAGAGACACCCTGGATATCACTTTTGGCATGAATGAAGGATTGGTTCTTAAAGAAACTCTGTCCTGATGAAAAATGAGAAATGGAGGTACTGCCATGAGGGCCTGTATCTCCGAGACTCTTCTTGCTGAGGTAATTGCCAACAGGAAAACCGTTTTCCAGGAGAGAAATTGCAATTCTGAAGATACTGCTGGCTCAAAAGGAGGGAGAGTTAATTTTTCCAACACGAAGTTGAGGTCCCATGCAGGCACTGGTGGTTTTCTGGGAGGTTTGATATTCTTAATCCCTCTTAGAAACTGTCTTAGCAAAGGATGTGAAAACACAGGTGGATCACTGTTGTATTTTGCTGAAATTGCTGAAGCGTGTATTTTTATGGAAGAATATGAAAGGCCATTATGTATCATTTCTGCCAAGTATTCTAGTATCTATGGGATGCTCATTACTGATGCATCCTGACCCTTGCTGGCATTCCAGATGTTGAATCTCTTCCATTTGGCTGAGTAAGTTTTTCTGGTGAACGGTCTGCGTGCTTCCAATAAGATCTCTTGAACTTTCTTGGAGAGAGAGATATGGGGAGAAGTCATGGAACCCTCCAAGCTGTCAGCTGTAATGTTTGCAGGTTGGGATGAAACGTCCTGTAATTGTGCTGAGTCAGAAGCAGAGGCCATTGAGGCAGGGGCCACGGCTTGGTGCGAGTTATGCTCCTTAGTAATGGACATCAGTGCTGTCTTGGCCAGTCTGGAGCCATCAAAATGCCTTTCGGTTGTTCTGCTTTGATCTTCAGTAACACCTTGGTCATTAATGGTAGAGGAGGGAATGCATAGATTGTTAGAGAGTTCCAGCTGAAGGAGAGAGCATCCATTCTCCAGGCTTGAGGATGGTGTGTCCTCGAGCAGAACTTCTTCAGATGATGATTGAGGTGTGAGGCAAAGAGGTCTATGTCCGGCCTCCCCCATGCATGAGTTATTTGTGAAAAAATGTCTGGATGCAACATCCATTCGTGCGGATCCAAGATGTTTCTGCTTAGACTGTCCGCCAGAACATTGTCCTTGCCTGGAACAAACTGGGATTGCAACTGTATGTTCAGTTTCAGGGCCTTTTCCCAAAGAGTCATTGTTAGCCTGCAGAGGGGATAAGAATGAGTGCCTCCCTGTTTGTTTATGTACCACATAACAGTGGTGTTGTCTGTCTTTATTAGCAGTTGACCTTGCTGAAGAAATTTTCCGAAGGCCTCGATTGCATGAATCACTGCCAACATCTCTTTGATTGATGTGTAGATGCACTTCCCGGGGTGCCCATTGCCCTTGAATGCATCTGCCCTCCATGTGCGCCCCCATCCATGATCTGAGGCGTCTGTTGTAATGGTTTGGCTTGCTTGAGGTTTGCTGAAGGACATGCCTTTGTTTAGCTGGCTTGCTTGTGCCCACCACAAAAATTCCTTTTGTAGACATGGAATGAGTGGAATAATTGCTTCTAAGTTGTGGCTGTGTTGAGACCATAAACTTTTTAGGTACCATTGTATTTTTCTCATGTGTAGTCTTGCCAGTGGAATCAGAAGAATGCAAGATGCCATGAAACCCAGGGCCTGCAGGATTTTCCTTGCAGTCATCTGGGTGTGCATTGCTAGGCTTTTGAAGTAATCTGGTAATTGTTCTTGTTTTTCTTCTGTGGGAAAAGCCATTTGTGAGTTTGTGTCCAGTTTGGCTCCTAGAAAAATTATTTGTTGGGATGGCAGTAGTCTTGATTTTTGAATGTTGACTGTGTATCCCAAAGCCTGTAGTAAGTGAATGACATAGTTCAAGTTTCTTATCAAGGCTTGCTTGCTGTCCGCTTGTATAAGGCAGTCGTCCAGGTAAGGGTATATTTGTATCCCCTGGAGTCTGCAGTGTGCAATTACTGATGCCAGGCATTTCGTGAATACTCTGGGCGCAGTAGATAAGCCAAAAGGCAATGCTGAGAATTGATAATGCTCTGACCCTGCAAGAAATCTGAGGTATCTTCTGCAACTGTGTCTTATTGGGACATGCAGGCATGCCTCCTTGAGGTCCAGAGTAACCAGCCAAGACCCCTTGCCCAGCATGGGAAGAAGTTGCTGTAACGTCAGCATTTTGAATTTTGGCACAATGAGAAAAGTGTTTAGAGCGGACAAGTCCAGTATAGGTCTCCATTGCTTTTCTTTTCTTGGAACAAGGAACAGTCTTGAGTAGAATCCCTGGCCTTCTCCTGAGGAGGAACCTTTTCAATTGCTTTGATCTGTAGCAGCTTTGAAACCCGAGTGCCTCTGCCCTTTGATTTTGTGGCAGATTTGGCATGCCTTGTCTTGTTGGTAAGGTATGGAAGTGGAACCTGTAACCTTTGTCTATCATGTCCAGAATCCATTTGTCCTTTGTTAAAACGTGCCAATTTCTTGAAAATAAGGATAATTTTCCGCCTAAAGGTGCTTCTGTTTGAGCCTTGGTCGGCAGTGTCAAAGTCAAGTCATTGTGATTGTCCCTGTGGAGCAATAGAAGTCCCTGCACCACTTCTTTGATTAGTCGGTTGCCATTGGCGGCCCATGTAGGAGCCTCGGTATTGCCCTCTACCTCGAGCACGCCTGTTTTTTCCCCTTTGGAACTTGTTTTTCCAGAGGTGCATCTAGAAGCTTTACTTTAACATGATCTGGCAATGCCTGTTCTTTCAACCAAGCATGTCTACGAATGACAGCCCCTGTCATAGCTGCCCTACATGAAGCTTCCAATGCATCATAACTACACTGTAGAAAATGATTGCTAACCTGCTGAGTATTATGAACCAAATCCTGCAAGGATTTCTATCTAAAGGCTCAGGAGAGGCTAACTTTTTCTGCAAATCATCCATCAAGAAATCCTGATACTGAAACATATGAAAAAGACAGTTAAGTGCCCTCATGGCAAGGGTGGTTGAGGTATAAACTTTTTTGCCCCACCTCTCCAGGGACCTAGATTCCCTGTCTGCGGGCAAAGGATTTTTGGCCGTGGAAGTGGCCACTCCTTTGGGCCCCTGGGAAATAGTTTCTAGGTCAACAGAGTGGGCCTTAAAGAGATGATTATGAGTTTCAGGAACCCTGTAATATCTGTCTGGCTTGACAGGAGCAGGAGGGAGAGAATCAGGAGAAGCACTCGAGTGAGAGTACACATCATCCAATACATCTAACACTGGAGGGATAGCTAAAGGCCTGTGCTGGGGTAACTTAAGGAAAGTACGAAGCCTTTTCCTGGAGTCGGAGAAATCCTGGCCCTGCCACTGAAAATGCTCTCTCATGGAGTGGAGAATTTCCCCGAAAGAAATATCCTCAGGAGGAGAAGCAGAAGGAATAGATTCCTCAGCATCAGAATCCTCGTAGGCCTGGAAGGATTCTTCCTGGGAATCTGAATGACCTGAGTCACCAAAGGCTTCATCTGAGGAAAAGGCATCTGTCTGCTCAACCCTAGGCCTTTTGTCTTGCAGGCGGCTGAGAACCCCTGGCTGGATGAGCCTGAGAGCCTCTGATTAATGAAATAAGATCTGCAGCTAAAGTCATGATCTGTTTATCAGAAGTGGGACCCTGAGAAAGATTTAGGAGGGAGAGACTTAGCCTGGTTGGCAGTCTTAGCACGTGTGTAGGCCTTGATGGACAAACACCAGAGGCCTAGCTGCCCCACGTGCAGGAGTAACTTTGTCCACCGGTATGGTGTCAGGCAAAACTTGGGTTTCGGTTTCAGGAGGAAAATCAACAACCAGCACCGGGGAAGCCTCCGGGACCGAAGTGTGCAGTAAAGCGGTGTCGTTGGTCTGGAGCAGTTGAATTACCGCCTCCGAGGAGACCGATGCACTCGCGGTAGGTTTTGGCGTGGTGTCGGTGGAAGTCGCGGGCCGAGAATGTCTGTCCCGGTCCTTCCGTTTTTTGGAAATAGGTGATGTCGGTTGTTCCGACGGCATGATATAGGAGTAATTTTCCCCCAAAAAGTCTTCAGCAAATTCTGACCGGCGCCCGAGTGTGCGCTTATTGAAGCAAGCACAGGCCGAGACGTCGTGGTCTGGGGCAAGGCAGGGAAGGCAGTAAGAATGGAAGTCCTTATGAGGTATTTGTTTACCACAAGACAAACAGTTATTAACTTTTGCAGTTTTATCTGACATCGGTTGAGGCAAGAAAAGGTTCCCCAACGGGGTACTTAGCTTTTTGATGACTTCGGTAACTGAAAACATAGGAGCTGACCGACTGGCACTTGCGAACTGCTTCTGCTTCGGGCACCGCGCGGCAAGAAAGACTGGAGAAGATGGCGTCGACTGATGCTTTTATACCCCAGTCACTCTGACGTCGGGGAAGAGGCGACATCAGCCGACGCCGGACCCAGACTTTGGAATCCGGCCGACCGAAGGGCTGCCTGAGGCAGGACAACCCATATGTAAGGACTGCAGTTGCATTCTTGAAGGACATCAGCATAAAAACAAATGCACCATAAAAGATTACCCCAGGTAGCTAAAATGAGGGGTAGAAACCCAAAAGTATACCACAGAGGGGTAGGTGGGAGGGAAAATCAGACTGCAGTTGCATACCTATCGGACATCTACATTTATGGTAGGTACAAAACAGTACTATGTCCTTCAAGGATGCAACTGCAGTCCTGACATATGGGTTGAATACCATAGCCAACCTGGGGGTGGTAGGAACTAAGACAAAGATGGTGTAGCTAAAATGCCCTGCAGGACTGCAGAGGCAAATCCTGCTCTGGACCTGGAGTATAAAGGCAGGTTGTAATGTTTGGAAAATGTATGCACGGAGCTCCATGTAGCAGCTTCTAAAACGTCCTTTGTTGCCACACCTCTTAAAAAGGCTGTGGAGGTGGCTGTAACTCTGGTGGAATGTGGCCTGATGTCAGCTGGCACAATTTTTCCATGAAAAGAGTAGCAGAATCGAATGCAATTTCCAATCCATTTAGAAATTGTCTGTTTGGAAATTGCTTTTCCCTGCAATCCAGCAGCGAAAGCTACAAAAAGTTGGTCAGATATTCTGAAAGACTTTGTTCTGTCCAAGTAGTAGCGCAACTGTCTGTGTATGTCCAAGGTGTGCAGAAGTCTCTCTTCCTTTATTTTGAGGATTGGGAAAGAAGGTAGGCAGGTGAATAGCTTGATTCAGGGACACCCTGGATACCAACTTTGGCATGAATGACGGATTGGTTCTCAAAGAAACTCTGTCCTGGTGAAAAATGAGAAATGGTTGTATTGCCATAAGGCCTGTAGCTCAGAGACTCTTCTTGCTGAGGTTACTGCCAGAAGGAAGGCTGTCTTCCAAGACAGAAATTGCAACTCTGAAGATGCTGCTGGTTCAAAGGGAGGAAGAGTTAATTTTTCCAGCATGACGTTGAGGTCCCATGCAGGCACTGGTGGTTTCCTTGGAGGGTTGATGTTCTTTATACCTCTTAGAAACTGTCTTAGCAATGGGTGAGAAAATACAGGCGGATCAGTGTTATATTTGGCAGATATTGCTGAAGCATGTATTTTTATGGAAGAATATGAAAGGTCATTGTGGAGCATTTCAGCCAAGTATTCCAGGATCTGTGGAATGCTCATCACTGATGGGTCTTGACCCTTTTTGCTGTTCCAGATAAGAAATCTCTTCCATTTTGCTGAGTATGTTTTTCTAGTGGAAAGTCTGCACGCCTCCAGGATGATATCTTTTACCCTTTTGGAAAGTGTATCCTGAGTAATAGTCATGGAATCTTCCAAGCTGCCAGCTTCAATGTTTTCAAGCTGGGGTGTAGTGTCCTGTAATTGTGCTGTGTCAGAAGAAGTGGCCATTGAGGAAGGAGCCACGGATTGGTGTGTGTCAAGCTCCGTAGCAGTGGGTACCAGTGTTGTCTTGGCCAGTCTGGAGCTATCAGTATGACTTTCGGTTGCTCTGTCTTGATCTTTAGTAACACCTTGGTCATCAAAGGAAGAGGTGGGAAGGCATATAGTGTTAGAGAGTTCCAACTGAAGGAGAGAGCGTCCACCTTCCATGCTTGAGGATGGTATGTCCTTGTGCAAAACTTTTTCAGATGGTGATTGAAGTGGGAGGCAAAAAGATCTATATCCGGCCTTCCCCATGCTTGAGCTATTTGTAAGAACATGTCTGGATGCAACATCCATTCGTGTGGATCCATGATGTTTCTGCTTAGGCTGTCCGCCAGAACATTGTCCTTCCCTGGTACAAACTGGGATTGTAGCTCTATTTTCAATTGTAGGGAAATATCCCAGAGATTCATTGCCAGTCTGCAAAGAGGGTAGGAATGGGTACCTCCTTGCTTGTTTATGTACCGCATAACTGTGGTATTGTCTGTCTTTATTAGTAGATGGCCCTGATGCATGAACCTTTCGAAGGCCTTGATTGCATGTATCACTGCCAGCATTTCTTTTTGGTTGATATGCAGGTGCTTTTCTTTTTGTGTCCATTGTCCTTGAATGCATCTGCCCTCCGTGTGCGCCCCCCATCCATGGTCTGAGGTGTCTGTTGTTATGGTTTGACTTGTATAAGGCTTGCTGAAAGCCAGACCTTTGTTTATCTGGCTTGCTTGAGCCCACCACAGAAATTCCTTTTGAAGGCATGGAATGAGTGGGATCAATGTTTCCAGGCTGTGACTGTGCTGAGACCATAGACGTTTTAGATACCATTGTAGTTTCCTCATATGCAGCCTTGCATGTGGAATCAGAAGAATGCAAGATGCCATGAAACCCAGGGCCTGCAGGATTTTCCTTGCAGTCATCTGGGTGTGTGTTGCCAATCTTCTGAAGTATTCTGGTAATTGTTTTTGTTTTTCTTTGGTCAGAAACGCCATCTGGGTGTTCGTGTCCAGTGTGGCACCCAGGAAAGGTATTTGTTGGGATGGTACGAGACTTGATTTCTGAATATTGACTGTGTATCCCAAGGCCTGCAGTAGGTGAATGACATAGTCCAGGTTTTTTAACAAGGCTTGTTGGCTGCCCGCTTGTATAAGGCAGTCGTCCAGGTAAGGGTATATTTGTATCCCCTGAAGTCTGCAATGTGCAATTACTGATGCCAGGCATTTTGTGAGCACTCTGGGCGCAGTAGATAAGCCAAAGGGCAATGCTGAGAATTGATAGTGCTCTGAGCCTGCAAGAAATCTGAGGTATCTTCTGCAACTTTGTCTGATTGGGACATGCAGGTATGCCTCCTTGAGGTCCAGAGTTACCAGCCAAGACCCCTTGCTCAGCATGGGAAGGAGTTGCTGTAAAGTCAGCATTTTGAATTTTGGCACAATAAGGTAAGTATTCAGTGCGGACAAGTCCAGAATGGGTCTCCATTGGTTTTCTTTTCTTGGAACAAGGAACAGTCTTGAATAAAATCCTTGTCCTTGTTCTGCAGAAGGAACCTTTTCTATTGCTCTTATTTGAAGTAGGTTTGTTATTTGTTTGAGTGCCTCTGCCCTTTGATTTGGTGGCAGGTTTGGCCTGCCATGTCTTGTTGGCAGTGAATGAAAATGGAATCTGTATCCTTTGTCTATTATCTCCAGTATCCATTTGTCCTTTGTAATATTGTGCCAATTTTGTGAGAATAAAAATAATTTTCCACCCAAAGGTGCTTCTAATTGAGCCCTGGATGGCGGAGTCAAAGTCAAGTCATTGAGATTGTCCTGGCGGAGCAGTGGAAGGTCCTGCCCCACCTCTCTGGTTCGGAGGCTGCCATTGACGTCCTCTGCAGGAGCCTCGAGTTTGCCCTCTACCTCTGCCACGTCTGTTTTTGCCTCTTTGAAATTTGTCTGTGTCAGGAAAGGACCAATGCTTAGAAGGCCAATTCCTGCTGAATCTTGGAGGCTGCATCTGGAGGAAATCTTTGACTGTTTGCACTGATTTTGCCTTTTCCTCTATTTTCTTTAAAACTTCTTGTGCAGTAGCACCAAATAGCTTATGTTTCTCTAGTGGTGCGTCCAAAAGCTTAATTTTCACATGGTCTGGCAATGTTTGTTCCTTTAACCAAGCATGTCTGCGTATGACCGCACCTGTCATTGCTGCTCTACATGAAGCTTCCAATGCATCATATCCACACTGAAGGAAATGGCTGCTAACCTGCTTAGTATTATGAACCAATTCCTGTAACCCCTTTCTATCTAATGGTTCAGGGGAAGCCAGTTTCTTTTGCAAGTCATCCAACATGTATTCCTGATACTGAATCATATGAAATTGACAATTTAATGCTCGCATAGAAAGGGTGGAAGATGTATATACTTTCTTGCCCCACCTTTCTAAAGCCCTAGAATCTCTTTCCGAAGGGAGTGGGTTCTTAGCATGCATAAATAAATAAATAAATAAATAAATAAATAGTGGAGGAAACCCCTTTAGGCCCCTGAGAAATAGTCTCGGGGTCAGCAGTATGGCCCTTGTACAGAAATTGATGCGTGTCTGGGACCCTGTAGTACCTGTCTGGCTTGACAGGAGCAGGGGGGAGCGAGTCAGGGGAAACACTAGATTCTAAGTACACATCATCTAAAACATTTAAAACTGGAAGAATAGCTAAGGGTCTATACTGAGGTAGCTTTAAAAATTCTCTTAACCTTTTCCTAGAATCTGAGTATTCTTGGCCTTGCCATTTGAAGTGTTCCCTCATGGAATGAAGCGTTTCCCCAAAGGAAAACTCCTCAGGAGGAGAAGCAGAGGGAATAGATTCCTCCGCATCAGAATCCTTGTAGGCCGGGAAGGCCTCCTCCTGGTAGTCTGAATGTGCAGAATCACCTGAGGCCTCATCAGAGGACTGGGAGTCTACCTGCTCAACCCTAGGCCTCTTGTCAGAAGGCGGCTGAGAGCCTCTATCTGGATGAGGCTGTGAACCCCTAATTAAAGAGATAAGGTCCTCAGCTAAACTTAAAATTTGAGAACCAGAAGTGGATCCCAGAAAAACAGATCTTGGAGGGAGAGACTTAGCCTGTTTGGCAGCCTTAGCACATGTGTAGGCCTTAATGGACATAGACACTGGAGGCCTGGCAGCCCCACGTGCTGGAGTAGTCTTATCCACTGAAATGGTGTCAGAAATATCCTGGGCTACGGTCTAAGAGGGGAGAACAGGAACCGGCACCGAGCTAGCCTCCGGTACCGAAGTAACCGGTGGAGCGGTGTCGTCGGTCTGTAGCGGTTGCGAAACCGGCTCAGAAGAGACCAAGACAGTCGCGGTATGCCTAAGCGTGGTGTCGGCCGAGACCGCGGACCGCAGGTGTCGGTTCTTATCCTTCCGTTTTTTAGGTAAATGTGCTGTCGGAAGCTCCGACTGCATGATATAACAGAAATCTTCCCCAAAATAATCCTGTGCAAACTCTGACCGACGCCTAAGAGTGCGTTTATTGAAAGAGGCACAAGCTGCACAGGCCGAGACGTTGTGTTCTGGGCCTAGGCAGGGTAAGCAGTAAGAGTGGAAATCCTTATGAGGTATTTGTTTCCCACAAGTTAAACAATTATTAACTTTTTCACTTTTATCTGACATCGGCTGAGGCAAGAAAAGGTCCACAACGGGGTACTTAGCTTTTTTGAAGACTTCAGTAACTGAAAACACAGGAGCTGGTCGACCGGCACTTGCGAACTGCTTCTGCTTCGGGCGCCACGCGGCAAGAAAGACTGAAGATGGTGTCGGCTGACGTTTTTATACCCCAGGCGCTCTGACGTCGGGGAAAGGGCGACATCAGCCGACGCCGGACCCAGACTTTGGAATCCGGCCGACCGAAGGGCTGCCTGAGGCAGGACAACCCATACATCAGGACTGCAGTTGCATCCTTGAAGGACATCCTGGGGTTTCTGCTGCGTCTGGGTTTGGCTTGAGAATATCTGAAAGGGGCTGGAAAGGACCAATTTTTAGAGGTCCAGTGCCTACTAAATCTAGGAGGCTCAGCTTGTAAGAAATCTTTAATAGTTTGCATAGATTTAGCTTTATCTTCCATCTTTTTAAGAACTTCCTCAGCCTTGTTGCCAAAGAGGCAGTCCTGATGCAAGGGAGCATCCAACAATTTAGCTTTAACATGATCAGGCAAAGACTGCTCCTTAAGCCAAGCATGCCTTCTGAGCACAGACCCAGTAACTGCAACCCTGCAAGAGGTCTCAATCAAATCCACATTGCAATGTATGTTTTCCAACCTGTTCAGCAGAATGCATTAAATCCTGTAATTCTTTATTTTCAGCACAGTCAGGAATTATCATTTTCTGTTTAAGCACTCCAATAACATGTTGTTAATACTTTAAACATATGAAACTGGCAGTTTAAAGCCCCAATGGCCAAGGTTGCAGAAGTGTAAACTTTCTTACCCCATCTATCCAGCACCCTGAAGTCTCTATCAGAGGGGGTAGGATTTTTAGCAGTAGAAGCCTTAATGCCCTTGGGTCCCTGTGAAATAGTCACTGGATATGCAATAGGATTTTTAAAGAAGAACTTGTGAGAATAAGGAACCCTGTAATATCTGTCAGGTTTTCTGGGAGCAGGAACCAAAGAATCAGGGGCCAAACTAGATTCTGAAAAGGCATCATCAACAATGTCCAGTACAGGGAGGACAGCTAAAGGTCTGTGCTGGGGCAGGAGTAAGAAATCCCTAAGCCTCTTTTTAGAATCAGAGCAATCCTGGCTTTCCCAGTGGAAATGCTCCCTTAGAGTATATAAGGTTTCCCCAAAAGAAAAATCCTCAGGAGGGGAAGCAGAGGGAATGGAGTCCTCTGCATCAGAATCCTCATGAGTAGGTAAGGACAAATCCAGGTCATCAGAAAAATTAGAAAAATCAGAATCCTGATCAGAAGATTCATAAACAACTTCAGTCCAAAGTCGCTTAGAAGGGGGAGGTTGGCTTCTCCTGATTAGGGTTATAAGATCTTCAGCCATTCTTCTTTGTTTTTTTAGGCACAGAGGCCTGAGCATGCGGCCTGGGCGTCGGTTTCTTAGGCATGGTTTGAGATTTTGGCCTAAATGAAGAAGGAGGTATCGGTTTAATATGCAAGTCCATAGGCCTGAATACACCCTCAGAAGCTGGTACCTGCACAGTGGCTCCGGACCAATCCAATGTAGAAACATCCGCAGGTTCAACAGTTGAAGCATCTTGCGGCATACTGGACTCCGAATGGGTCTCAGTAGAGGCCTGTGAGTCAGAAGTAGCGGGTATCAGGGGCTGCAAAAGCACCTCACTGAGTACCGTCAAACTGGCGACTGGCTTAGGAGAAGCGTCGTCAGCAGCTTTAGACCTCAGCGAGCTGTCATCTTTATCTTTCCGTTTTTTTCAGAATCCCAAGTAGTCGGTTGGATGGCTAACCGACATTTCTGGATAATTAAACCGAAAACTGAAACATTCAGAAGCGAAAATATACAGATGACAGATAGTGCACTGATTAAATAAAGCACAAAACTGACAGCAAGGTACATCGTGGTCAGGGTCTAGGCAAGGAATACAATATGAATGAAAATCTTTGTGAGGTATTTGCATTCCACGAGTAATGCAATTATTAAGTTTTACAGACATCGGTAAGGAGCAAGAAAAAGTTTCCCCAACGGGGTACTTAGCTTTAGTTGAAGACTTTGGTTCTGAAACTCAAAAACGAAAATTTCAAGAGTCGGCCGACCGGCACTTGTGAACTGCTTCTGCTTCGGGCACCACACAGCAAGAAAGACTGATGTAATGGCATCGGCTGCATGTTTAATACCCCTGACGACCTGACATCATGGAAGAAGGGACAGCAACTGACGCAGGACCCAAGACTTTGTTAATCAGGCCGACTGAGGGCTACTGCAAGCAGATAACCCAAATGTAATGACTGCAACAGTGAAACATGAAGAACATCTAGCGATTCCCAACGAACGATGATCTCCTCAAAAAAAAAAAAAAAAAAAAAAAAAAAAAGCCGCCAATCTGGCGGTTCCCTGCCATTAATAAACTCTACAATAGAAGGAAGAAACTGTTGCAGAAAAAGGTTAAGTCCCAAGACTGGAAAAAACTCCCCTATTAGCCTCAAGAAAAAGAAGAGATCCCCCCTAAAAACCTCAGCCAGCTATGAAGGCAGAATTGCGGCAGACAAAAAAACAACCACAAAGCCTTCTATAGATACATCAAGAATCTCCATGGCAATACCAGGTTTGCTCTGTGTTACTGCACAGTGGTACCTCCTATACTGAGACAGCAGATATTGCCAACATACTGGCTGACTAATTCAACGCCAACTTTATCCCTTTCTCCCCCCCTTAAAGGACTAATCACAATAGCGGAGGAATGCCAGGTACCCAGCATTATTGGAGCACTAAAGTTGCATTGTCCAAGGCCAAGAATACAGCTTCCTTTGGACCCAACAATATCCCTGGATGTGTTCTACATGAACTACAAAGTGAACTGGAACCACGTGTGTCCTGTTCAATCACAGCATCACCTCAGGCTTTGTCTCTACTGAATGGCGCACTGCTACAGTCATCCCTCTCCATAAAGGGGGAGCAATTAGAGACCCTGGGAATTATCACCCCATAAGCCTGACGAGTCTGATATGTAAGGCTATGGAGCACAACATCATGGACCTAATTAACAAAGAAATAGGGAATTTCCAAACTCTAGATCCCACTCAGTTTGGTTTTGTGAAAGGTAGATCACGACTGTTCAGCCTGGTTAACTTCTCTGAGTCAGTCACGAGAGGTGTGGATGAGGGCAGGGCAGTTCATACAGCCTACCCCGATCTAGACAACACTTTTGATACCATTTTCCACTCGGGAATTATTGATAAACTCACCAAACTAGGCATCAACCCCTATATCATTAGGTGGGTTGCAAACTGGCTCACAGATAGAACCCATAGTGTGAAAGTAGCGGACTCCAAGTCAGACTGCCGACCAGTCACAAGTGAAGTCCCACAGGGATTAGTCCTGGGTCCTCATGTTTGGCATCTACTTCCAGGACAACACAGAGGGACTCTGGCTCACCAATTTCGCAGACAACTGCATGCTAGGAGCCATTATTAACTCCCCAAGTGATGTAGACATCCTACAGAAAGGCCTCATTGAGACCAATGACTGGTGTCGAAACCACGGCCTTAAGCTTAATGCCAAAAAATGCGTTGACATCCCCTTTGGAAAAAACTCAGTTCCCACTAATTACCACATCGATGGGAGCACACTGAACACTGAAGGCATTATAAATGATCTAGGGACACAGGCTGACAGCAACCTCTCTAACCACCACACTGCCACTATGGTCAGTAAGTCCTTTTTGGCACATCTCATTACCAAGGGTTTTGCATCCAAGAAGAAAGAGGTCATCATCTCTCTACTCTTCCCTCATTAGGCCAATCGAGTATAATGCCCCATTTGGCATGTTCATAGGTTCATACTAGGCTATCTGCCCTAGGGCATTTATAAGCCTAGCCAGAGTGTGTGTGGCTTTCGCCACCCCTTGGGATGCAAATACTACGCCCATTTAGGGTTTAGTTTTCTGTGCCTCTGTCTAGTAGTGACACAGAGATGACCCCCGGGGTAAACCTACGATCTCCCATCCACTCATCAAGATTTCTCTTGAAGAGAGTTAGTGAGGGGCTCTGCCTAACATGGACTGTGATTCTGTTCCAGAGTGTAGGGAGCCTCTGGGTCATGAATCTGTCCCTCCAGCACGTCCTATTTATTTCTGTGTTGAGGTTCAAATATCTTGCTCTCGTGGCTCTGATGGATTTGGATTTTCTGAGGTGGAGCATGTCCATTAATTCCGGATTGGACATGGCCTTGTACGTCAGGCATAGATCACCTCTGAGTAGGCGGTATGCGACTGAATAGAGCTGGAGTTTCTTCAGCCGGGCAGCATATGACACGTTTGAGACCCTTTATCCTCTTGGTGAGGAACATTTGGGGTCTTTCTAACTGCTGCAGGTGTCGGGTAAGATGCATCCCAAATGGGGCATTGTACTCAATCATGGGCCTGATAAGAGAAGAGTACAGGGGCACAATGACCTCTCGATCTAGATGTGAATCCCTTCATGATAAGGTGGGCAATATAGAAGGTCTTCCTAACCACCTTGGCAATGTGAGTGTCAAATGAGAGGTTACTGTCGACTTGGGTCCCTAGGTCTCCGATTACCTCTTCCATACTTAATGGATTACCACCTATGTGGTAGTTTGTGGGTACCTTGTTTTTCCCAAAAGGGTATGACTATACATTTTTTGGCGTTCAGTTTAAGGCCATGGCTCTGGCACCAATTATCCATTTCTATGAGGCCTTTCTGAAGGATGCTCGTGTCCGCTAGAGTATCAATTATGGCGCCCAGTTTGCAGTCATCTGCGATCTTGGTCAGCCACAATCCTCCTACGTTTGTTTGCACCTCGGAAAAATAAATGCCGAACAAGAGGGGTCCCAGGACTGAGCCCTGTGGGACACCGCTTGTGACTGGCTTAGAGTCTGACATGGCTCCAGCAATTCTGACCTTGTGGCTTCTGTCCTTGAGCCAGTTTGCAACCCATCTTGTGACATATGGGTTAAGCTGGTGAGTTTGTCAATGATGCCCGAGTGGGGTATTGTGTCGAAGGCGCAAGGTCAAGGTTGGCTGTGTGAACTGCCTTACCCTCATCAATGGCCTTAGTGACCGTTACAAAAAAGTCGACTAGGTTCAAAAGGCAGGATCTGCCTTTGACAAAGCCGAATTGGGTAGGATCTAATGTCTGTAGGTCCCCAATGTCTTTGTTTATGAGTTCCATAATGATCCTTTCCATAGCTTTGCAGACCAGGCTCGTCAAGCTTATGGGGCGGTAATTTCCAGGGTCCGTAGAAGCACCTCCTTTGTGGAGTGGGATCACTGTTGCTGTACGCCACTCTTTGGGTGCGTATCCTGTAGTAAGGCTAAGATTCAACAGCCGCCTTATGTGCGGGTTTAGTTCCTCTTGGAGTTCATGTAGCATGCAGCCCGGGACACCGTCCGGTCCCATTGATTCTGTGTTTTTAGCTTTGGAGAGGGCGGCTCTCACCTGGGCATCTGAGATGTTAGGGAGGCTACACTCTGCTGGGATAGATATTTCTCCTTTTGGGGGGGGGGGTGGAGAAATTTGCACTGAACCGGTCTGCCAGAATGTTGGCAATATCTGTGGGTTCAGTGCATTTTGTGTCATTTTGGACTAATTCTGAGCATATCTGGGAGTTTCCACCCAGGTTTCTAACATAGCTAAAAAAGGCCTTGTGATTGTCTTTTGCGATTTTAAGTTGGCCTTGGATGATTTTATGAGTGATCGAAGTTTTTTGCTAGTACTGATCAGAGATGCCTTCCCTTTTGGGGATTTTGCTCTGTCATGTAGTAGCTTCCTCCTCCTGTTGTAAAGTTTAGGGGCTGGGGTCCACCAGACAGGACGCCTGCCTTTGTGGGAATGGGTCTTGGTTTTATTAGGGATTGCATGATCCATGCATTCTTGAAGGTGTCCGTAGAAGGCATTTATAAAGGATTCAGCGGTGTGGGTTGTGGTTTCCACTGGCCCAGGGGCCTTGAAAGATATCACTTCAGTCTTAAGAAGTGTGAAGTCGGCTTTTGAGAAATTCTTCACTGTGATCTTCTGTGCAGGGGGTGGGATGTAGATTTCCAGTGAGATTAATTTATGGTCTGATTTCACCAATGAGGGGTATACTTCCGGTGTGGAGCATTTTGTCCCCATGTTTGTGATGATCAGGTCTAGTATATTATCTCCTCTTGTGGGAGTGGTGACTAGTTGTTCCATTGCATTTGAGTTTATGAATTCTAGGAACCTTTGGGCTAGGGTGTTAGGGCTTGAGTAATGTTCCCAGTCTATGTTTGGGTAGTTGAAGTCTCCCAATATGATGGTATTTGGAGAGACATTCATACTCTCCAGTGTCTTCAGGAAGGCTGAGTGGGGTTCCTGAGTTTGAGAGGGTGGTCTGTAGCATGCTACAAACTGTAGGGCAGTTTTGCCTATAGTTAGTTGCATCTGGATGGTCTCCGATGCTTTTTTTGACTGCTGTATTTAGACTGTATTTCACCTAAAACCAGACTATACACATGCAACAGCTGCAAAGGCCACAAAAGTACCACATGAAGAGGATCCTAGGCCTTAAACACATGTCCTACATGGACAGACTCAACCCCCCCCCCCCCTCCAAGCTATTCTCGGTCTCATATCGTCTACTAAGAGGCAATCTCTGCTCGACTTACAAAGCCATGTCTGACCCAGCTCTGTTAGAGATGCTACATCTAAAGAAATCCCAAACCCTCCACACCATATGGTCCAGAGACCTCAACCTCATTACCACAATTAACAGAACATGCTGGAGGGACAGGTTCATAACCCAGAGACTACCCTTGCTCTGGAATAGACTTCCCATACATGTCAAGCAGAGCACTGCACTGGCCCTCTTCAAGAGAGATCTTGATGAGTGGATGGGAAATAGAAAGTTCACCCCGGGGATCACTCCAGTGGCTCTGCTTGATAGAGGCACTGGGAACTAATGTCAGGCGGCATGACGCCAGGGCACTTCTATGGGCTTGGCTTGTAAAGGCTCCAGGTCCATTAGCCTAGTACACGCTTATGAACCTGTAACACTTCAAGAGCATGTGATCCATTCCACCAAAAAATCTTTGAGGTCGGAGGATGGAAGGGGGGAGTTGACGATAAATGACGATAGACACAGATGGAACATTACAGTGAGTACATAACTTCTTTTATTTCATGTTGTCAATCTCATTTTATCCTCGACTGAGTCCCCAGCTACCATAAAGCTTGGGTGGACTCACATAAGGATATTCCTGAGCACCATCGACCCAAAGGATGATCTTTTCCTAGAAACCAAGTCCAGTTTGTAATGACTAATAAAAGTATGGGGAGAAGCCCAAGTAGCTGCTGCACATACGTCATCCATTGAAGCTCAAAACTGGAAGACTGATGAAGTAGCTGCAGACACTGTAGAATGTGCTTTCACAAGTTTAGGCAAGGTTAAATTACTTTTATTATAAATGAATGAAATGCAGTCTTTCAGCCACTTAGATAGGGTAATCTTGCCGTTTCTTTTTCTAGCTCAAAGTTGGGCAAGGCAAACATTTGACTTGATTGTCTTATATTTTTTTCTGTGAAGACAGAAACGTAATTGTCTATGGACATCTAGTTAATGTAGTGCATTCTCCTTTGTTAGAATGATTAGGGAAGAAGACTGGGAAATTAATAGTCTGGTTAATGTTAGCCTGATACTACCTTAGGCAGGAAGGAGGGGTTCACTTGTAAATATACCCTACCCTTATGGAAAACTAGGTAAGGAAGTTCATATAAAGCCTGGATTTCTGAAATTCTTTGGGCTGAAGTAATGGCTACCAAAAAGAGTGCCCTCCTAGATCAACTTCAGATCACATTATGCAAATGGTTCAAAGGGGGAATGTATTACTGCCTGTAGTACTAAGTTCAGGTCCCAAGGAGGAGCTGGATCTTTATAAGGGTGTTTTAACAAAAGTGTGCCAGTTAAGAACGATTTACAAAACCTGTGAGAGGCTAAAAAACATTCAAAACTATTGTAAAAATTAGAAATTGCAGACAATTGTGGTCTGATGGTGGATGGAGATGCCCCAGCACTGAACAGAGACGTTAAGAAATCTAAAACCTGTTCAGCTGAAGCAGGGAAAGGATCAATTTGCTTTTCATAGGCCCAAATTGTAAATCTCTTCCACTCATTTAAATATAGTTTTCTAGTAGGTTTATAAGCGGATGAAAGGATGCAACATACTGGAAAGGACATATTTGGATGCCTGGCAACTAATCGAATTGGAGGAACCACGCAGTCAGCTTGCAGTTAGATATATTTGGGTGAACAAGGCTATCTGGATGGGACAGGAGATTTGGCACTAGGTCCAGAATCCAATGTTGATCAATCAACTAAGGCCAAAGAAAGGGGAACCAAATCTGTTGAGGCAAAAAGAGGGCAATGAAGATTGATGCACTCTTCAGCCTGAGTGCTTTCAGTAAAATTTGGGAATTAGAGGTACCAGGGGAAAGGCTTACAGTAAACTGGGGGGCAATCATTGAGGAGAGCATCTCTGGGTGACTTTCCTCTAGGGGGAATCAGGGTGATGTAATTGCTGCATTTGCGGTTTAGGAAAAAGGCAAACAGTTCGTTGCAAGGTTGACACCAATGGAGTAAGGCTTGGTTCCTTCCTCCTTGCTGATGTACAAAACCACTGCCATACTGACTGAATTGCAATAATCCCCTGAGGAAGACCTGTATGAAAGGTCTTCAACACAAAAAGAACCACTCATCTCCAGCACACTGATGTGAAAGCTGGACTCTAATGGAGACCAACTGCCTTGGACCGTCTTGCCCAGATAATGCCCCACCACTCCATCTGGGAGGACTCTGCAGTCACTATGGCCATGGGCTCTGGAAAAACAAAACGACTATGAAGAATTTGCTCAAAATGTATCCACCAAAGAAGGTCCATTTTGCAATGGTTGGTGATGAAGATCTGGCCTGATAGTGGGTGGTGAATGATAGACCACTGGGAATCTAATAGCAATTGCAGAACTCTCATATGTAACCTGACTAATGGCCCTAAAGTTATGGAAGCTGGCATGGATACTAGAGCTTGCAAGACTAATCACGCTTGAACATTCTTTCTGTGAATTAACTTTTGAACCTGAAGCACAATTCTCTGATATCGTTCTGGAGGAAGAGATGTTATCTCTAGAGTATTCAGTACTGCCTCTATGAACTCTAAATTTTGTGTCGAAGTTAAATGAGACTTTTCTAGATTGACGGTAATCCCAAGATTGGTGAAGGTGTGAAGAGTGTAGTCTCTGGCTATTATTACTTGGTGCCTGATCGAAGTGGTTATGAGCCAGTTTTCCAGGTACGGAAACACTTGGAATCCTTCCAGTCTCAAGTGAGCTGCTACTACTGCCATGCATTTGGTGAACATCATGGGGGCTGTGGTGAGACCAAAAAGCAGCAATCTGAATTGGTAATGACTGGCTCCCAGCTGTAAGTGGAGGAACATTCTGGAGCATTCGTCCATTTTTTATATAATACTCATCCTGAAGGTCTATTGAGCACATACTGTCATCTTTCTTCAGAAAGAGGAGAACAGACTGCATGAGACTGCATCGTGACCATCCATAGACTAGTTCAGCATACTGAGATCCAAAATTGGTCTCTAGTCCCCAGTCTTTTTTGGCAGTAAACAGAATCTTGGGTAGGTTCCTGATCTTTCCTGGTCTTGTTGGATGACTCGTTTTGTCCAGCAGTTTATGGATTTCTTGCCCTGATGAATCGTTCTGATTGGGTGGCATAACGGGGATTTTCTTGTGAATGGGGGAAGGTTGAGAAAAGGAATGATATAAAGTTTGGATACGATCCCTTGCACCCAGGAATTTTTCCAAGTTTAGCCAGGAGTTTAGGTGCAAGGCTAAGCATTCCCCGACTGCCTCCAGAGGAAGACAATCGGGCCCTCCCTTCAGGAATGCTGAATGGGCTTGCCTGGGAAAGAATCTCTGAAGCCCTGGTTTTGCAGAGTACCTCTGCCATGAGGATGGTGTCGTCCATTTTGGTTCCCCTTCTCTATACCTGGGGGAGCTCCCTCCATGTACATCTTGGAAAGGCCCTTGGGATTTCTTGAACCACATTTTTCCACCACTTCTCTAGTTCCTAGAGAAGGACCTTTTTTTGGGGGGGTGGGGGACGTGCTCACAGCAGAAAGGATCTTACCATCCTTCTCACACCTTGATAAAGTCTCTTTTACTTTAGAGCCAAACACGGATGTTCGTCAAAAGGAGCATTGATGAAAAGACTTAAATGGTTCCACAAAGTCACATAGGCACATCCTGGCATATCTCCTTATGGCTACACCTGTACCTGCTACTCTAGACATCCCTTCAGCTGTATGAGCAATCAGCCTCATGGTCGAATTGGACACGAATTCCAAGGTGGCTAAATGGGAACCAGTTAATCTTGGACTCCCTCAGCTACAGCTCCTGCCAGGATGTCTGGCAGCTCTTTAATCAAATCTCATTGGTGTCTGGTGAAATGTGCCAAAAAATTCAAGGACCTTATAGCTAAGGTCGAAGCATACACCCAACTTCCCAAATCTGCCAATGGCCCAGAACTCCCTACTGGGTGGACAGACAGAGGAGCTCTCCCCAGCAATTTCCTTTTTACTGGCTGATGCTACGGGCTTAGCATCTACAGCCAACGCCTTAGCCCAAAACTTTTGATCTTCAGGAACGGAAAGTATTTTATCCGGTCTTTTGCGGATGGGCTTCATGCTGCCTGTAGCCTTCCATGCCAGCTAAGAAATTAACAGAATGAGTTCATCAGCAGGTGGAGTCACCCAAGAGGTAGATGGGCGGGTGCCAAAAGCCTACAAGTAAACAGACTCCTCCAGACATCCCTCTGTTTTAAAATTTCCAAGATGTCTCCAAATGAGGCACCTGCAGGGGCTGAATGTGGGGACCCTTCCCCATCATCAAAATCTGTCTCTTCTTTTCTGAAGAGCCTCCTCAGGAGGGTAATTTGCAGAGGTATCAGAAAATGACAGTAGCTGTGCCTGTGATATCGGAGGCTTCAGCATCCGCTGTCCCAGTCAAGCTGAAGCTCCGAAGAGCAGGAATAGCCAAGAAAAACCTGGAATTGAGACTTGTTGATTGAACTGGCAGGGTAGCCATGGCTCCAGGAAGTCTCTGGTTCAGAAATAACCAAAGAGCTCAGGGTAACCACCATCTCTGAAGAAGCGAACTCCGGAGTTAGAACAGTCTGTGTTGGAAGGTCCTGAACAGAGGACTCCAAGACCTCTGAGGATGTTAGAGGAGTAGTTAATGGTGCAAAGGACATTTTGGTACAAGTACCTGAAGGGATTGGTACCAAAGTGAGTCCTGAAAGCCCTCTAGCCCATAAAATATTACTCACTAGCCTCACCAGATTGGGTTCTGAAAAAACTTTTGGTGGAATGGATGGACAGACATGGAAAGAGACTTTGGTTTCTGCAAGAATACTTCTGGGAACTCCCCAGCAAAGGGATCAATTGATGGAGAGTAGATAGCTCTAGGCAAAGTGATCTTATCAGGTGAAACAGTAGTCAACTGTTGTATTGAGGCCTTTGATGTGAAAGGGCTTGAAATTACAATCTGTGCTGGAATGCACGTAGGCACCAGAATGTCAATGGCAGAGGCCTTCGGTTCTTTGGGAAGTTTCAGAGCAGAGGCCTTCAATTTATTGGCTTTTGGAACCAACGGGGAGGTAGGAATGGAAAAACTTTTTTTCAATTTTTCTGTAATGGACGAGGAAGAAGGAGAAGAAACCTCTGTCTTAGCTTTAGCTCCAGCGGATAAGGCTTTATCAAAAGCTGAAAGGAGAAGTCCTTTTAAAATAAGCTTATTAAGCCTTTCCACTAGAGCCCAGTGGCTAAAGGTGCGACAAATGCTGCATTCTTCCTTTAAGTCGTGAGGACCAAGACAATACACACAATGTACTACATGAACTATAAAATGAACTGGCACCTCACCTAAGTGTCATGTTTAATCACATCCTCACCTCAGGCTTCGTGCCCACTGAGTGGTGCACAGCTACAGTTATCCCACTCCACAAGGGAGGGATCCAACTTGGATCCTGGGAACTACCGCCCATCAGTCTGACTAGCCTGATCTGCAAGGCCATGGAACGTATTATTATGGAACTTATAAACAAAGGCATTGGCAACCTTAAAACACTGGACCCCACCCAGTTTGGGTTCATGAAGGGCCGATCATGTCTCCTGAACCTTACTGACTTCTTCGAATCAGTCTCCAAAGCCGTGGACAAGGGTAAGGCAGTCCACACAGCCTATCTGGACCTCGCCAAGGCCTTTGACACCATCCCCCACTCTGGAATCATAGATAAACCTACTAAGCTGGGCATTAATCCCTACGTCACTCGATGGGTTGCCAACTGGCTTACTGACAGAACCCACACTGTAAAAGTAGCGGACTCCAAACTCAGCTCCAGCAAGTGACAAGTGGAGAACCTCAGGGTTGAGTCCTGGGACCTCTCTTGTTTGGCATCTACTTCTCTGAAGTAAAGGACAACACTAAGGGACTTTGGCTAGCAAAGTTTGCAGATGACTGCAAACTGGGAGCCATTATTGAATCCCCAAATGATGTGGATACGCTACAAAAGGGTCTTACAGAAACAGATGCTTGGTGCCAGAGCCATGGGCTCAAGCTCAATGTCAAGAAATGTATATACCCCATGAATTATCACATAGGTGGCAGTACACTAAACACCGAAAGTGTGATGAGACTTAGGGACACAGGTGGACAGTGGTCTCACCTTCAATAATCACATCGCCACAACAGTCAGGAAATCCTTCTATGTGGCAGACCTCATCACTAAGGGTTTTTCACGCAGAAAAAAGGAGGTCATTGTCCCACTGTACTCATCCCTCATTAGATCCATTATAGAATACAATGCCTCATTTGGTATGTACCTCTCAAGACATCTGCAACAACTGGAAAGACCACAGAAATACCTCACTAAAAAAATCACAGGGCTAAAGCAGATGCCCTATGCTGACCACCTTAAAAAAAACTCCAGCTATACTCTGTCGCATTTCATCTACTCCGAGGCGATTTCTGCTTAACATACAAGGCCATGTCAAACCCAGAGCTGTTGGACATGCTACACAAAGAAATCCCAATCCCTCAGAGCCACACGCTCCAGGGATCTAAATCTTGTCATCACAATAAACAAAACATGCTGGAGGGATAGGTTCCTGACCCAGGGACTCCCAGACTCTGGAATAGACTGCCCATACATGTCAAGCAGGCCTCTTTGGCCCTCTTCAAACGGAACCTTGATGACTGGATGGGAGAAAGGAAATTCACCCTGGAGATCACGTCAGTCGCCCTGCTAGACAGGGGTCCAGGGAAATAAATAGTGTGGGAAGAAGTAGCCAGGGAATTATGGCTAGACTTGTATAGGCCCTAGGGCCGATTGCCTAGTACCAACCTATGAACCTATAAAAAATTAAAGTCTGATGAGGGAATTTTATGGCCACACTTCTGACATTTTTTTGAATCCAGAGGGGCCCTTAAACTTCTCAGCCATGTTGAGAACTGAAACAGCTAGAAAAAATTTGCTAAGGAAATCTCACTCCACAAAAGAAAGCGAGAGCAGAAGAGATTATTTTTACTTATATTTTTATACTTTAAGAAAGAAGGGAAAAGGAGATTATCAATGATGATAGTTGTAGAAACACACAAACATGTACAGGGACGAGAAAAAGACCACAACACTGGGGGAGAGACTATGAGTAAGAATAGAGGGGAATACTCTGAGAAATACACTAAATGTAACAAGAAAGAAAAGGGAAAGACGACAAACTAAGAAAAAAGACAAATTGACCTAAACCCACTAGCACTTGAGAGTAGTAGCTAGACGAGATCTGAGGTAATTCAGAGAGGGGGTTTCTGGGTAGAGGTGAAGCTTGAGAGTTTTTGGCTGGCGCAAGCTGCAGTATCAGCAAAGTTCGTTCCGAAATCGGAACCAAACCCAATGTCAAGGATAAAATGAAGACTGACATCAGATCACACCTTTTAATTGATTTATAGATTTTTAACCATCTGTGTTTATTTTTAAGGCAGTTAACATTATTACAGACCACACTAAGAGGCTTTACACTTTCAGATATACGCATTAAGATAGCTTTCTAGTTGCCTCTAATCACATCAGCAATTCCTGCCAACAAGCACGGCAGAATAAGAGTTTTTCACATCTGAAACCAGGCCCAGAGGTGGAATTAGTTCACTGCCAGCAAGTTGGGATAAGTTTGGATAGAACCGTACACTTCCTACATCACTAGGTCTTCGTAGCCTAAACATATACCTTAGAGTGTAAAACAGTACCCTAATTGAGCACCAAGAACAAGGATAGATATTGATTTCTTACCTCCTGAACTTCATGACGAGGTGCAATATTGGGAAGAAAGTGTGCAAGAACCTCATTTGCCAAGGAAAGCACAGCATTTCTTACCTCCCCTACTCTGCTGCGCCAACCAAAATAGGGACGCATTTCCATACATGAAAAAAGTACAGTTTTGTACCTACCATAAATGTAGATGTTCGAAGATGCACATTGCTGCAGTCCTTAAATATGGGTAGTCCGCTGTCCTCGGTCGGCCCGAATACCAAAGTATTAGGCTGACGTCGGTCAAGGCGCATAAAACTGACATCAGGACGTCAGGGTACAAAAGCGCATGACCGACGTCATTTCCTCAGTCTTTTCTTGCCCCAGATGTCAGAAGGCCCTAACAAGAAAGGCCACAGCCAACAACCAGCACCAACTAACCAACCACCCGTGCACTAACCATATTTACAATATGTACAACACAAACCACACCACCACCTTCAACAACAGAGGGAAGGAGGGAGGGTAATTGGACTGCAGCAATGTGGATCTTGAACATCTACATTTATGGTAGGTACAAAACTGTACTATGTTCTTCATCTCACATTGCTGCAGTCCTTACATATGGGTAGAATCCCAAAGCAGAGGTAAGGGAGGATGGCAAAACTATAAAGCATTAGGAGCTGCCAAAATGCCCTGTAAAATTGCAGTGGCAAATCCAGCCCTAGATTTAGAGTAAAGTGGAAGGTGGTAATGCTTAGAGAAAGTATGCACTGAACTCCAAGTAGCTGCTTCCAAAATATCTTTAGTAGCCACCCCTTAAAAAGCTGTAGAAGTGGCAGTAGCCCTAGTGGAATGAGGCCTAATCCCAGCTGGAATCTCCTTACCATGATGGGAATAACAGAAAGCAATACAAAAACCAATCCACTTAGAAATAGTTTGTTTTGAAACAGGTTTGCCCTGAGAACCCAAAGCAAAAGAAACAAACAACTGCTGAGACTGCCTGAACCCTTTAGTTCTGCTCAAATAATATCGCAACTGTCTGTGTATATCCAAAGTGTGCAAAATCCTTTCCCCTTTATTTTGGGGGTTTGCATAAAAAGTAGGCAAATAATAGTTTTCTGACTAGAGAAGGACTGCTGTTAGAAAGAGGTGCTCCAATGTTCCTCCAAGGCCGCAAAGACCAAATGCAATTTTCTGAGATACAGCTTCCAGAAGGAGAATTTCATTCTACAGGGAGGACCACAATGAGCTAGTTGAAGAATCTGGCATTTTCAATTCAAGTATTTACAACCAAATGCATGAATGGGCGTTCCTTCATTGAAGGTTGTGCGTTAGGCCCGGCAAGCCAGCACGTAAAAATCTACTGCCAATCATTATCAGACCGGAGTTCCGCTGTGGCGACCCCTAACCGGGAAAAGCCGAAAGAGACACACACACACAGAACCAACCAGTCAAAGACCCTAGACTTCAAATCACTATTACCCAAAGGAAAAAAAGGAGCCAGCAGGCAGCTGAGTAAATGTTATTATTCAACCACATACAAATACATTTCTAACTACATATGAGTGTAGGTAATATGCAAAAACAAGAGAACTTCAGTGTTATTTTTTCACATGGCACAAAAAGAAAAGGAAAAATATCTTCTATACAACGTACCTCATATTCACTTCTATCAAGAACAACATTCTTCTCTTTTTCTTCAGCTGATTTATCCTGTAAATCATCATTTTCATGCAACTCTGATGCTTCTTCCCCATCTTTTTCATGCAACTCCGATGCTTCTTCCTCCTCATCTTCCTCATAATCAAGATTAGCATCATCAACTTCTTTAACGTCCTCCAGACTCGTATCCCAAAGAATTGTAGCCCTTTTCCTCCTTGTGAATTTATTGTCAGCGTTATTTATGATGAGAGAGACGTCACTGGCCGATCGCCTATCATCACACGGCAGTGCTGTAGGTCTACTTGAATTATAAACCAGGACCTGCAATACAAATAAGACATAACTCAACACTAAACTCTGCAAAGTCCTCTGCTCTTCAAACTGCAGCACTGTACTTCAATAATCACTTTTATAAGTTTATGGTGCGAACCTGAAAAAAAAAAAAAAATGTATAAAAATGAACTGAAAACCATTTCCATCTGGACACAGACAGCATTCATACTGGTAGATCTATTTTGTACAAATTTATCTACAACAGAAATTAATTTTATAGAAAATGTGGTTAACACCTGAGCCCCAAAAATACTACTATAAACTCCAAAATTAAGATACGAATTTCACCAAACCAAAAGATATATCCAAAGAGAAATAACTTGATTGAAAATAAATGTCGAAAGGACTTCAGTCACAACTAAACAGCTTCAATAAATTATTAAACTATAAAAAGCCAGTAAAATAATGTTATAATACCTTACCTTTCCCTTAAAATGGGTAGACAGTCATTCAGACAAGGAGGGAAGGTGGCTTTTAACCTAAGTTGCCATATCAACTTTTTTTATGAATGTTAATTTCCAATCACCTCCTCTTGGGTTCTTTTTTACTACATCCAAGACACCAAACTTGAAGCCCCAAATCTGACACACTCACATGAGTGTTTATATAAGGCACTACTTTATTTTCTTGTTCTTGTGTCGTAAAGGTGCTCAAATTCTATTTTTGAGCGCCTTCTCAGTTTTGCCTATGTAAAAACTTGGGCAGCCCCCACATTTTGCTAAATATACCAATTTGGAGGATGCACAGTTAGCTTTTTTGAAATACAATCTAAGGTTAGATTTTGTGTACCAATGATATAGGAACAGAAGTTGCATGCTCCACAAGGTGTTGTCCAGCTTACCTTCTCACTTCCCCATTTTTTTGAGTTGATCACCCTCAAGGAGTTCCTTAACATTCTTTCTTATCCTGTAGGTGAACCTCGGCTCGTCGCCCACTATTTCACTTAGATCTTTACTGATTTTAAAAATGCTCCAATGAGCTTGTAGTATATCACTCAAAGGTTTGGTAAAATGGTTCAACTCTGTAATAAATGCTTTATCAAACTTTCTGAATCGTGTTTTTTCTATCAAGCCCCACCCAGAAAAGGGGGTATATTTAGTACCCAATCCTTTGAGAACGTCCTCCAAAATTTTGGCGACCAGTTGACTAGGGTAGCCCCTGTTAGCGAACATTTCTTTAAACTTATTTATATCTGTCCCCAGTTCATTCCGGTGAGATGTCATCCTAGCTATCCTAATAGCTTGACCCTTCACTAGGTTTCCTTTTGAAATAAGGGGGTGACAACTATCATAGTGCAAAAAGCTGTTACACCAGGTATCCTTCCTATGGATGTTAGATTTAAATCCTCCAATGATGTGTGGCACAGTTACATCCAGGTAGTTAATTTTGTCCTTGTTCCACTCGTGTAAATTTACAATATGTGGTGCATCCAATTTAGGTACTGTACAAATCTAGGAATTCCCTCGGGGTCACCATCCCACAAAATAAAGATGTCATCCAAATACCTCACATATAAGTGCAAGAATTTTGAAAGGGTACTATTAAGGACATGTTGCTTTACCCATCCCAACATAAGATTTGCATAAGCGGGGGCAAACATTGCCCCCAATGCTACTTCAGTGACTTGCTGAAAATATTCACACTGGAAGTGAATGTACTTGTTCTCCAGAATAAGTTCCATTAATTCACCTAACAAGTTAACCAGTTCGTCTGACAGTATGGATTTAAAAGTAACGGATTCAAGGAAAAATTTTAGTCCGTCATTCTTGGGGATGACTGAGAACAAATATTTTACATCGATGGTCAAAAAATCAGACCCTCCTTTCAAATGGAAGATTTTAATCTACTCAAGAAATCCACTGAATCTCGTATCAGGTGTGGGGTATTAAAAACTACTTTCTTCAAATTATGGTCTATGTATACTACTAGGGGGTGGGTTTTAGAGGTGATAGGAAATTAACATTAATAAAAAATGGGATAAGGCAATTTAGGTTAAAAGTCACCTTCCTCCCTGGTCTGAATGAATATGCATCTGTTAAACCCATTTTAATGGAAAGGGCAGGTATTATAATGCTATTTTGCTGGCTTTGTATATTTTAATAAAATCTTGAAGCTACTGGTGTCCTTTCAAAATTTATTGCTTTTCAGTAAGATACAAATTGCACTTTTTTGTCCCTGGACAAAAATCTGACTCCACAATACATTCACGTTTACACTAAACCAGTGTCTTTAGTTACAAAATAAATTTCTCTTCTTACACGGTGATTGGTGACCGATTTTTAACATCAGCACTTAAAGATAATTACTTAAAATAAGGCTACTGTTGGGCAGATTTGCAGCACGTTATACTAACAGTACTCTGCTGGTGGAAAAGTACAGTTTTGTACCTACCATAAATGTAGATGTTCGAAGATCCACATTGCTGCAGTCCTTACACTTGGGTAGTCCGCTGTCCTCGGTCGGCCCGAATATCAAAGTATAAGGCTGACGTCGGTCATGGCGCATTTGACTGACATCAGGACGTCAGGGTACAAATGCGCATGACCGACGTCATATCCTCAGTCTTTTCTTGCCCCAGATGTCAGAAGACCCTAAAAATAAAGGTCAAAACCAAAAGACAGCAAACAACCAACCCACCACCCTTGCACTAACTATATGTACAATATACACAAAATACACAATATGTACAACCCAACCCACACAACCACCTATAACTACAGAGGGGAAGGAGGGAGGGTAAATTGGACTGCAGCAATGTGGATCTTCGAACATCTAGATTTATGGTAGGTACAAAACTGTACTATGTTCTTCATCTCACATTGCTGCAGTCCTTACACTTGGGTAGAATCCCAAAGCAGAGGTAAGGGAGGATGGCTAACTACAAGGAAGCAGGAGCTGCCAAGATGCCCTGCAAAACAGCAGTGGAAAAACCAGCCCTGGATTTAGAGTAAAGTGGCAGGTGATAATGCCTAGAGAAAGTATGCACTGAACTCCAAGTAGCTGCCTCCAAAATATCCTTGGTAGCCACTCCCCTCAAAAAAGCTGTTGAAGTGGCAGTAGCCGTAGTGGAATGAGGCCTAATCCCAGCTGGAATCTCCTTGCCATGATGGGAATAACAGAAAGCAATGCAAAACCCAATCCACTTAGAAATAGTTTGTTTTGACACAGGCTTGCCCTGAGAACTCAAAGCAAAAGAAACAAACAACTGCTGAGACTGCCTGAACCCTTTAGTTCTGTCCAAATAATATCGCAACTGCCTGTGTACATCTAAAGTGTGCAAAATCTTTTCCCCTTTATTTTGGGGATTTGCATAAAAAGTAGGCAAATGAATAGTTTGGTTTAAAGCCACACTAGAAACCACCTTAGGCATAAAGGAAGGATTAGTACGTAATAATACCCTATCCTTATAGAAAATCAAGAAAGGCTCAACCGCCATAAGGGCCTGCAATTCAGAAACCCTTCTTGCAGAGGTAATTGCCAACAAAAAAGCAGTCTTCCATGACAAATATTTCAACTCAGAAGTAGCTGCAGGCTCAAAAGGTTGTAGAGTGAGTTTCTCCAACACAAAATTGAGATCCCAAGCAGGAGTAGGAGCTCTTCGTGGGGGTCTTATATTCTTTGCCCCTCTAAGAAATTGCTTGAACAAAGGATGAGAAAACAATGGTGGGTCACAATCATAGTGAGCGAAATTGCTGCAGCATGAACCTTAATAGAAGAGAAAGACAAACCTTTGTCCAGTAACTCAGTAAGATATTGAAGAGCCACACTCAAATTAGGCTCAGAAACATCAAAATCTTTGCTGCACTCCAAAATAAAAATCTCTTCCATTTATCTGCGTACACTTTCCTTGTACTAGGCCTTCTAGCTTCCAAAATCACATTCAAAACTTGTTGTGGAAGTTGAGACCCTCTATGGTTCAAAACAGAATATGCCAGGCTGTTAGGTGAAGAGAGTGAAGTTTGACATTGAGCAAATGGCTGTCCTCCTGTGACAACAGGTGTGGAATCAAGGCAAAGGCCATGGAGGCTTCCGTACCAGACTTCTCAGTAATGGGTACCAGTGCTGTCGAGGCCAATCTGGAGCTATTAAAATCATCCTTGGCTTGTCCTGTCTGACCTTTAGAAGTACCTTTGGGAGGAGAGGCAGAGGTGGAAAGGCATACACATGAAGATTGCTCCAATTGAAAGAAAGAGCATCCACTTTCCAAGCTGTGGGATGAAACCTTTTGTGCAAAACTTTGGCAGCTGATGGTTTAGTGGAGAAGCGAACAGATCTATGTCTGGAGTTCCCCATGACACTGTCAATTTCTGAAACACATGAGGATCCAATTTCCACTCGTGGGGATCCATAATTGCCTGCTCAACACATCTGCTAAGGAGTTCTGTGCTCCTGGCAGAAACCTTGCCTGAAGATTGAGTTGTAAACTGAGAGCAGTCTCCCACAAAATCATTGCTTGCCTGCATAGAGGATAAGAATGCGTTCCCCTTGCTTGTTGATGTACCACATGACAGTTGTGTTGTCTGTTAGAATCAACACCTGCCCTGGAAGAAGTAAATCCTTGAAAGCTATTAATGCAAACTGGACTGCTAACATCTCCTTTAGATTGATATGTAGATGTTGTAGTCTGGCAGGCCACTTGTCTTGTATCCACTTTCCATTTAGATGAGCTCCCCAAGCTTTGTCTGAGGCATCCGTCGTTAAAATCTGACTCGCCTCTGGCCGGGTCACAGAGAGTCCCTTGTTTAGGTGACATTCCTGAGCCCACCACAAAAATTCCTTTTGAATGCAAGGTATTATTTGAATGACAGTGTCTAGATCCTGGCAGTGCTGTGTCCATACATTTTGAGATACCAATGTAGCTTCCTCATATGCAGTTTGGCATTGGGAAGCACCAGAATACAAGATGCCATGAACCCTAAGGCTTGAAGGACTGTCCTTGCAGTCAGCCCGGACTGATGAGATAGCTGATGGAAGTAAAGGGATAGACTCTTTTGTTTGTCCGGGGTTAAAAGGCCATCTGGGATGCTGTATTCAGTCTCACACCCAGAAAGCACATGTCTTGAGAGGGTACTAGACTGGACTTTATTTCGTTCACAGAATACCCTAGGCATCTTAGCACTGCTATCACATATTCCAAATGACGAAGAAGCTCTTCCCTTCCTTGAGCCAGAATCAGGCAGTCGTCCAAATAAGGATAGATCTGTATTCCTTTCAGCCTGAAGAAAGCTATCACTGGAGCCAGAACTTTTGTGAACACTCTGGGCGCAGTAGATAAGCCAAAGGGCAATGCAGAGAACTGATTTTGAAAAGTCCCAGCTCGAAAACGCAGATACTTCCTGCAACTTAGTCCGATAGGAACATGAAGGTAAGCCTCCTTGAGATCCAAAGTTACCATCCAATGATCTTTGCCCAGCAGAGGCAAAAGCTGTTGTAACGTCAACATTTTGAACTTGGGAATGTCCAGATAAGTGTTGAGGATAGATAGATCCAAAATTGGTCTCCACGTGTTCCCCTTCTTTGGTACTAGGAACAGGCGAGAATAAAATCCTAGGCCCACTTCTGGCATAGGGACCGGCTGTATGGCCCCTAGTTGAAGTAACAGAGAAATTTGCTTGTGAGCCTCTATTCTTTGTTGAGGAGGAACGCCTGGCATGCCTCTGAAAGGAGGCAAGGTATGGAAATAAAACCTGTAACCTTGGTGTATGATATCCAATACCCATTTGTCTTGGGTAATTAAACTCCAATTTTCTTTGAAAAGTGCCAACCTTCCTCCCAAAGGTGCTGCCAGACGAGAAGGCTCTGGCAGCTGAAAAGGTAGGTCATTGGGTCTGTTTACGAAAGGACTGACCCCTGCCCTCACCTGAAGATTGTGCAGGAGAACTCCCTGTTCTAGGCCTGAAAGAGCCCTGAGCTCTGCCCCTACCACGCCTAGATCTACCCCTAGACTGGGAATCATAAGAAGGATACGTCCACCCTTTAGCAGGCCAATTTCTGCTAAACTTTGGAGGCTGAACCTGCAAAAAATCTTTAACAGTCTGCATAGACTTAGCTTTGTCTTCCATTTTCTTTAAAACTGCCTCAACAGGAGGACCAAACAACACGTCAGATTGTAAAGGAGCATCTAAAATCCTTGTTTTAACATGTTCAGACAAATTTTGATCCCTTAGCCAGGCGTGCCTGCGAAGAACTGACCCAGTGGCAGCCACCCTAGACGAGGCCTGTACAGCATCAAAACCACATTGCAAAGAATGCTTACCCACCCGTTCAGAAACATGTACTAAATCTTGCAACTCTTTACAATCAATACCTACTGCCAGAGCATCAACCTTAGACTTTAATTGTGAAAGGAGGTAGTTTTGGTATTTCAACATGTGAAACTGGCAATTCAAAGCCCTCATAGCAAGAGTGGAAGAAGTATAAACTTTCTTTCCCCATCTATCCAAGGCCCTAGCCTCTTTGTCTGCAGGAACCGGATTCTTAACAGAAGCCTTGACACCTTTAGGCCCCTGGCTAACAGTTTCTGGATCTGCCCTAGGACTCTTAAAAAGATACTTATGAGCTTCAGGCACCCTGTAATACCTATCTGGCTTAACAGGAGCAGGAGGCAAAGAATCAGGATTGAGAAGCCTCTGTAAAAACATCTTCCACTACATCCAAAACAGGAGGTATAGCCAAAGGCCTATGCTGGGGTAAAAACAAAAATTCCCTAAGCCTTTTCCTGGAATCAGAGAAGTCCTGACCTTCCCACTTAAAATGCTCCCTCATGGAATGAAGAGTTTCTGAAAAAGAAAAATCCTCAGGAGGAGAAGCAGAAGGAGTAGAATCATCCACATCAGAATCAGAATAAGGAGAGTACTCCTGCAAGTCTTCAGCCGAAGACTCTGACACATCTGAAGCCTGCTCAAAACCCCCAGCTCAGGCTCCACCCTAGGCCTCTTATCAGGAGGGGCATAGAACCCCTAATCAAAGTAATCAAATCTTCTGCCATTTTAAGCATATGCTTCTTGGGCACAGTACCTGAAGAGCTAGGGTAACACCAACTGAAGCTAAACCTGGCCTGCCCCTGGGAGAAGCCTTAGAAACAGAAGGAGAGGGCCTAGCCACCCTAGGAAGGGAGGGGAGTATAGTAACCTAAGAAGCCCCCTCAGCTTGACTTGCCTCCTGAGAGGCCACATCTTGCAATACTAAAGTCTCACCCTGGGAACACAAAGAAACCTCCGGTGGAGCCACCGGCTCCACCGACACCTCTAAAGAACCGTCCGGTACAGACGGTTCTTCCAGCCTAGGCTTAACTGCTTTGTCCTTGCGCTTCTTCGAAGAAGCGGGCGTCGGAGCATCCGACGGCATTTTATAATTGCACCGCTTCCCAAAAACTAACCTTGCACAATCCAACCTCCTCTTTATAGTGCGTTTATTAAATCTAGCACAAGAGCGACAGCCAACAACGTCGTGCTCAGGCCCTAAGCAAGGAATACACAAAGTATGATAATCTCTATGCGGTATCTGTTTCCCACAAGAAATGCAATTATTGACTTTTTCTGACATCCGGTAAATCACTGAGGCAAGAAAAAACTAAAATATTCCCCAACGGGGTACTTAGCCAACTTTGAACTCGGTCTTCGAAATCGAAAAATCTCAGAACGCCAACCGGCACTTGCAATGCTGCTTCTGCATCGGACCATGCGGCAAAAAAGACTGAGGATATGACGCCGGTCATGCGCATTTGTACCCTGACGTCCTGATGTCAGTCAAATGCGCCTTGACCGACGTCAGCCTTATACTTTGATATTCGGGCCGACCGAGGACAGCGGACTACCCAAGTGTAAGGACTGCAGCAATGTGAGATGAAGAACATCTATAGTACATACACAGCAGTTTGGAAATGGGCAAAGAAGACGATAAAACATGACAAAGAGTAATCGCATCTCAACTGAAAAAAGTGGCAAGACAGAATTATTAGAAGAAACAAAAACAGTTCACTTCTGCCACTGAAGTACATAGAAACAAGCATCAAAAATGTGTGCTTTTATAAAAGGCTCTACCAACTAAAGCACCAGCATGCCAAGTTTAGAATTTTAAATAGTTTTATTAAATACTACACATTACCAAACGCAGATAAAGTTAACATTTTCTTTGCAAAAACAATATGCTACAAGGGCCCTTTATACTGTACCTAACTCAGGGTAGTCTTACTCCCAAAATTTTATCGATGAAAAAATAAATATTTTTATAATCAGTCACCGACCTGAAAATTCAAAATATTCTGCATTCAGCATTTAAAAATGTACTAAGATTTCATAATATTAAGAAACAAACACATTATTATATGTTGATCTACAAGGTCACCCTTTATGACGGGCCCTTGACAAAGCTCCTCCTCTCCACAAACCACTTAAAAAATGGTATACATAATTACACTCATAGGCAGTAATGTTCCCTTTCCAAAATATGTCATAGTGTAATGCACTATATACATAAAGTACAGTTTTGTACCTACCATAAATGTAGATGTTCGAGTGTTCACCCTGCTGCAGTCATCACACTTGTGTTATCCTGTCGTCAGGTGGTCCCGCAGTCAGCCGGATTTCCAAAGTCTTGGTCCGACGTCGGATGCTGTCGTCTCATCCCTGACGTCAGCGCGCCAGGGGTACATATATTGCAACCAACAACATTTTCTTCAGTTTTTCTTGCCCCAGATGTCAGGTGCCCCCAAAAAGGTGATCCAGATTAGTACCAAAAAGGTGTGAATATGTACAAACACAAAATCCCTTCAGCTATAAGCAAATACATCAGAAAGGCATAGCAAAGATTTAGCCAGTAGATCAGAGGGGTTGGAGGGAGGGTAACCCGGACTGCAGCAGGGTGAACACTCGAACATCTACATTTATGGTAGGTACAAAACTGTGCTATGTTCATCATGTTACCTGCTGCAGTCATCACACTTGGGTTGATTCCCAAAGCTAAGGTAGGGTGGAAGCATCATAGAGGGTTAGTGGAGGCAATGAGGCCCTGCAGAACTGCAGTGGCGAAGCCTGCCCTGGATTTAGAATAAAGAGGTAAGTGATAGCGTTTGGTGAAGGTGTGTACAGAATTCCAAGTTGCAGCTTCTAAAATTTCCTTGGTAGAAACCCCCCTGAGAAAGGCAGTAGAGGTAGCTGTTGCCCTGGTAGAGTGGGATCTAATGGTAGGAGGAACTGGTTTCCCATGATGGGTATAGCAGAATCGTATGCAATGGCCTATCCATTTAGAAATGGTTTGCTTGGATATGGCCCTCCCTTGAGAAGCTGTAGCATAAGCAAACAAAGAGCTGGTCTGTTTTTCTGAAAGCCTTAGTTTTATCCAAGTAGTAACGAAGTTGCCTGTGAATGTCCAAGGAATGCAGGAGTCTCTCACCTTTGTTCTGTGGATTGGGGAATAAAGTGGGTAGGTGGATGGTTTGATTTAAAGCTACACTGGAAACCACCTTAGGCATGAAGGAAGGATTAGTTCATAGAGAAACTCTGTCTTGATGGAAAACAAGGAAAGGTTTCACTGCCATAAGTGCCTGTAATTCTGAGACTTTCCTAGCAGAAGTTATTGCCAGGAGCAGGGCAGTCTTCCAGGATAGGAACTGATGGTCTGCAGAAGAAGCTGGTTCAAAGGGAGGTAGCGTTAGTTTTTCCAGAACAAAGTTGAGGTACCATGTTGGTGTAGGGGCTCTTCTAGGTGGTCTAATGTTTTTTGCCCCTCTGAGGAGCTGCCTTAGTAGAGGATTGGAAAATAAAGGTGGATTAGTGTCGTAGTGAGCTGAAATAGCTGAAGCATGGATTTTAATAGAGGAGAAGGAAAGTCCTTTATGCAACATCTCAGTTAAATACTGCAGAATGTGAGGCATATGAGGCTGAGTTGCGTCTTGGCCTTTAGCTTGGTTCCAAGCACAAAACCTTTTCCATTTGTCCGAGTAAGCCTTCCTGGTGCTTGGCCTCCTGGCCTCTAGAATAACATCCAGTACTGCTTGTGAAAGAGGGGCTGGTGGGATGTTTAATTGATTTGCCATGCAGCCAGGTTTAAGGTTTTGATCTGGCTGTGTAGAATCTGCTTGTCTTGCTGCGTGAGTAAATGAGGAATTTGAGGCAATATCCATGGTGGGTTGTGAGCCATATTCTTCAATAGCGGGTACCAGTGCTGGCGTGGCCAGTCTGGGGCTATGAGAATCAGTCGAGGTTTCTCCTTTTTGACCTTCAAAAGAACCTTTGTGAGAAGAGGTAATGGAAGAAAGGCATATGCTGTCAGGTTTTTCCAACTGAAGGAGAGAGCGTCCACTTTCCAAGCTTGATGGTGGAATGTCCTTGTACAAAATTTTGTTAGCTGGTAGTTTTGAGGACTGGCAAACAGGTCTATATTTGGTAGACCCCATCTGTGAGTTATTGTAAATATTTGTGGGTCTAGCTTCCACTCGTGGGGATTTTTGATGTTTCTGCTTAGGTCGTCTGCCAATGTGTTTTTCTGTCCTGGCAGGAATTGAGCCTGTAACTGGACTTGGTAGGCCACAGCTGTGCTCCATAAGATTATTGCTTGCCTGCAAAGAGGGTAGGAATGTGTGCCCCCTTGTTTGTTTATGTACCACATTACTGTGGTGTTATCCATCTTTATTGCAAGTTGTCCTGGTTGTAGTAGATCCTTGAAGGCTGTCAGAGCTTTCTGTACAGCTAGCATCTCTTTCTGGTTTATGTGCAGTTTTCTTTGTTCTGCAGTCCATAGGCCTTGAATGCATTGTCCTGCCATGTGTGCCCCCCAGGCATAGTCTGAAGCATCTGTTTTGATAGTTTGCCTGGGAGGGGGCAAGATGAAAGGCTGACCCTTGTTGAGGTGACATGCCTGTGCCCACCACAGAAATTCCTGTTGAAGGCAGAGAATGAGAGATATCACTGTGTCGAAGCTGTGGCTGTGTTGAGACCATACGCTTTTTAGGTACCACTGTAATTTCCTCATATGCAGTTTTCCAAATGGTATTATCAGAATGCAAGATGCCATGAAGCCCAAAGCCTGCAGAATTTTTCTTGCAGTTAATTGGGTCTTTGTTGCCAATGTCTTGAAATACTGAGTCAGTTGTAATTGCTTGTCTGGTGTAAGATAAGCCTTCTGGGCCGTTGTGTCCAAGCTGGCTCCCAGGAATGTCATTTTTTGTGAGGGTACTAGTTTTGACTTCTTTTTGTTTACTGTGTACCCCAGACAATTTAGTAGATGCTTCACAAAAGCCAGATGTTGTAAGCGAATGTCCTTTCTTTCTGCTTGGATGAGGCAGCCGTCCAGATATGGATATATTTGAATTCCTCTTTGTCTGCAGTATGCAATTACTGGCGCCAGGCATTTTGTGAGTACTCTGGGCACAGTAGATAAGCCAAAGGGCAGTGCAGAGAATTGATAATGGGTTGAACCTGCAATGAAACGGAGGTATCATCTGCAACTTTGTCTGATAGGGACATGCAGGTATGCCTCCTTGAGGTCCAACGTTACCAGCCATGCTTCCTTGCCCAACATGGGAAGTAGCTGCTGTAGTGTTAGCATCTTCAATTTGGGAACTTGTAAGTGTTTAGAATAGAAAGGTCCAGAATTGGTCTCCAAGCATTTTCTTTCCTGGGTACCAGAAGAGTCTTGAGTAAAATCCTTGGCCTTGCTAGTGAGCTGGTACCCTCTGAACGGCTCTCATGGCCATGAGAGCTGTAATTTGTTTTTGAGCCTCTGCCCTTTGATTTTGTGGCAGGTTTGGCATTCCTCTTTTTAATGACAAGGTGTGAAAGTGGAATCTGTATCCTCGCAAAATTATGTCTAGGACCCATTTGTCCTTTGTGATCATGTGCCAGTTGTCTGCAAATAGTGCTAGTTTTCCCCCCAAGGGGGCTGACAAAAGAGCTTTGTTTGGCTAGCTGAGGTGCAAGTCATTGAGTTTGCCTTCTGGTAGGTTGAGACCTGTCTTCTCCTCCCTTCTGGGTTGGAGTGCCCCATTGGCGAGGCTTATACTGAGAGCTTGTGGTTGTCCTCTACCCCTTGGGCGTCTGTATTTACCCCTCTGAGGCCTGTCAGTGGCTGGAAAGGACCAATTTTTTGTTGGCCAGTTTCTGCTGAAGCGAGGGGGTTGTACTTGTAGAAAATCTTTGACTGTCTGCATTGATTTCGCCTTATCTTCCATTTTCTTTAAAACTTCTTCTGCTTTAACACCAAAAAGAACATCCTGCTGTAAGGGAGCATCTAATAGTTTTGCTTTAACATGATCAGGCAGACTTTGTTCTTTTAACCAGGCATGCCTACGTATAACCGATCCAGTGACAGCTGCTCTGCAGGAGGCCTCTAAAGAATCAAACCCACATTGTAAGGTATGTTTGCCCACCTGCTCGGTGGCGTGCAACAAATCCTGTACTTCTTTAATTTCAGATTGTTGAGGTAAGGTGGTTATCTTTTGTTTTAACTGAGAGATCAGAAATTGCTGATACTTAAGCATATGAAATTGACAGTTTAGTGCTCTCATAGCTAAAGTGGCTGAGGTGTAAACCTTTTTCCCCCATCTGTCTAGTGCTCTTGAATCCCTTTCAGAAGGTACTGGATTTTTAGCCATGGAAGCCTTAGCCCCCTTGGGACTCTGGGAGATGGTCTCTAGGTCAGCTACTGGGCTTTTGTAAAGGAATTTGTGGGAATCAGGTACTCTGTAGTATCTGTCAGGCTTGGCCGGGGCAGGAGGTATAGAGTCAGGGTTGAAACTGAATTCTAAGTAGACATCATCCACAATGTCCAAAACAGGAGGGATGGCTAGAGGTCTGTGTTGGGGGAGTAAAAGAAACTCTCTCAGTCATTTTCTTGGAATCAGAGTAATCCTGACCTTCCCAGTGAAAATGTTCCCTCAGTGTGTAAAGTTTCCCCAAAAGACTAATCTTCTGGAGGGGAAGCTGAGGGAATAGATTCCTCAGCATCAGAATCTTCATAAGGAGAGAAGGAATAGTCTTGGTCCCCAGAGGAATCCGAAGAAATAGACAGTTGTTCAGAGGAAAGAGATTCTTCCTCTTGTCTAGGCCTTTTGTCAAGAGGAGGCTGTGAACCCCTTCTGCCATTTTGAGCATCTGTTTCTTAGGCTTAGGGCCTTGAACAGGTGACTGAAGTGAAGCCTTTTTCGATTTAGAAGGAGTCTTCGACATGGAAAACGTTTTGAATGTAAGAGTCTGTCTGAAAACGCCTTCAGAAACCGATGGCGTTTCAGAAGTACCGACGTCCTTGGAAGGTAAATCGTCGGTAGGGCCTGAAATAAAAGGCTGCGTTGGCCTAGTACATTCCGACAAAATATCTGTAACGGAACCGGAGACCGGATCAACTGAGGCCTCGGAATCGGGCTTAGGCCTGGGCTGTCGGTCCTTGTCCCTGTGTTTTTTGTGCACGCCGATAGTCGGTAGCTCTGACGGCATGTTATAGTTAAATTTTCTACCAAAAAGTGTTGTGCAAAATCAAATAGTCTTTTAATAGTACGTTTATTAAATCTAGCACAAAAACAACAAGTGATGTTGTGATCAGGGCCTAGGCAAGGTATGCAATAAGAATGAAAATCCTTATGAGGTATTTGCTTCCCAAAAGAAATACAATTGTTAACGTTTTCTGACATCGGTCTGAGGCAAGAAAAGTTTCCCCAATGGGGTACTTAGCTTTATAGAAGACTTCGGTCTGAAATTCGAATTCAAAAATCTTGGGAGTCGGCCGACCGGCACTTGCGAACTGCTTCTGCTTCGGGCACCGCGCGGCAAGAAAGACTGGAGAAAATGGCGGTTGCAATATATGTACCCCTGGTGCGCTGACGTCAGGGATGAGGCGACAGCAACCGACGTCGGACCAAGACTTTGTTAATCCGGCCGACTGCGGGACCACCTGACGACAGGATAACCCAAGTGTGATGACTGCAACAGGGTAACACGATGAACATCTGCAAGCCTTCCAATCTCTCCCCATGACATTAGCAACCACATTCTTAAAAATCAGTTCCTTTAACTTGCCATTAACAAGCACCCTTTGCCAATAACTTGGCACCCTTATATATGTACTGGACATACAATGGCCAGAAAGACATACCCATCCACCGGGTTATGTAAGTAAAGTATTCTTGAACCAACAAAGGGTGGGTCACCGCTTGCACCAGATACATTTTAACACAAAACTTCACTTGATGAGCTATCATTTGGGTTGAATCATAAATCAGCAACCACCAGAGAGGAAGGAACAAGAAAATTGTGCAAGAGCAGCTCAGAAAGCCAAGTCCTGTAATATTATTTTTTGTCATTGGGGCCCAACTTTCAGAAGTGCGCTTAAGACAATTTCTGCTTAAAATGTACACCAAAAGTACAGTTGTGTATACTTACCATAAATGTAGATGTTAGAGTGTATTCACTGTTGCAGTCATTACATTTGGGTTATCTGCTTGCAAGTAGCCCTCAGTTGGCCTGATTAACAGTCTTGGGTCCTGCGTCAGTTGCTGTCCCTTCTTCAGTGACTTCAGGTCGTCAGGGGTATAAAACATGCAGCAGACGCCATTACATCAGTTTTTATTGCCCCAGATGTCAGGAGTCCCCCTAATGGGAAGCAATTAAATACAAAAGTACAATGATATACTTCAAACAATAAAGCAAATACAACAAAAAGCTTTTAAGCATAGTAAAGGAAAGTAGAGATATAACCAAAAGAAGTTGGGGAAAGGAGGGAGAGTAACGAGGACTGCAACAGTGAAGACACTCGGACATCTACATTTATGGTAAGTGTACACAACTGCAATATGTTCTTTGTGTTTCACTGTTGCAGTCATTACATTTGGGTAGACTCCCAAAGCTATAGTTGGGAGGAGGAATTTAAATAGCATTAGGACCAGCTCTAAGGCCCTGCTTGTAGATACATGTACAAAGTAATTTGCACTCAACAGTTCTTTTTCAATTTTCAGAATTTTCGCCGGCATTTTTAATATACGTAGTCCTCTAGGGACTATATTGAATTCAAGATACGCTGAAAAACTCAAGCACTGCCATTGAAATCTCTTAAAAGTCTGTACTGTTCTATCCAGTTGAGTCAGTAAATTATTTAGCTGCTCATTTTTCTCAGATGATGTTACTACACTTAAATTCTTACTGCCCATAACATGAGAAACAAGCGGATTATCTATTAGCAATAATAGGTCCCGTAACGACTTGTTAGTATCTTTTTCATTGGACTACGCAGGAGCGGCCTTAGGTCAACTGGTGCCCTAGGCAAAGGAGCTCCATGGCGCCCCCCACGACACCACCCGGTGCCCTCACCCTGGTCTACCTACACCAAATAAATACTGGAAAAGTGCCCCTATTGGATCGGCACCCTAGGCGGCCGCCTAGTTGGCCTATGCCTAAGGCCGGCCATGGGACTACGTATATTAAAAATGCCGGCATATGCAAACACTTACCCAAAACTATTAAAAATGTGGCAGCAGTTAAATTTGAAACTGAGTAAAGAATACATGCAATTAATTAATGATTTTTTTATGCCCATAGAAAAGGAATTATCGGATGAAATTCTGAAAATTGAAAACGAACTGTTGAGTTCAAATGACTTTGTACATATATCTAGTGCATACTAACTAATGGTCAATAGAGTAAATATGCTTGACAACAAACTACAAGTGGTGAAGCAACAAAAATTAAGAGATATCAAGGACTTTAGACTTGGTCATATATTTTCCTGGCCGAGAACCAATATTAAATAATGCTGTCAAGCCATTTCAACAAAAAGAAAAAAACAACAGAATGGATGCCTTGGATGATTTTGATGTTGAAAATGTTCCGGTCATGTATGAGGGACAGGCTCCAATACAGAGAGAGCCCAATCATGGAGAGGGTAGTGATGAAGGAAGAAAGTACAGTTGTATACACTTACCATAAATGTAGATGTTAGAGTGTCTTCACTGTTGCAGTCATGACTGTAGGGTTCTCCCCTGCCGGCAGGCAGCCCTCGGTCGGCCAGAATCCCAAAGTCTGGGTCCGGCGTCGGCCGCTCAGCCACGCTCCCTGACGTCAGAGCGCCAGGAGTACAAAGCTGGCAGCCGACGCCAGGTTCTCCAGTTTTTCTTGCCCCAGATGTCAGGTGTTCCAAAATGAGTAAAATCCCATACCCTTTGCAAATACACCTCAGAAGAAGGGTGAAGAAGGGAACCACACAAAAGAAAAAATAAGAGGGGACAGGAGGGAGGTAGCAGACTGCAACAGTGAAGACACTCTAACATCTACATTTATGGTAAGTGTACACAACTGTACTATGTTCATCGTGTTTCACTGTTGCAGTCATGACTGTAGGGTTGAATCCCAAAGCAGAAGAAAAGGGAGGTGGTCATAAAGTAGAGGGGGCGGCTAAAAGGCCCTGCAAAACTGCAGAAGCAAAGCCCGCCCTAGACTTAGAGTAGAGAGGTAGATTGCAGTGCTTAGAAAAAGTATGCACTGAACTCCAAGTTGCAGCCTTCAAAATGTCTTTGGTAGGAACTCCCCTGAGGAAGGCAGCTGAAGTGGCAGCAGCTCTGGTAGAGAATCCATTTAGAAATGGTCTGTTTTGAAATGGCTTTACCTTGGGAACTTGAAGCATAAGTAAACAATTGCTCTGATTTCCTGATGTCCTTGGTTCTGTCCAGGTAAAAATGTAGTTGTCTGTGAACATCCAAGGAATGCAAGATCCTTTCCCCCTTATTTTGAGGACTGGGGAAAAAAGTTGGCAGGTGAATAGTTTGATTTAAAGCCACTTTGGAAACCACCTTAGGCATGAAAGTAGGATTAGTCCTTAAAGACACCCTGTCTTGATGAAAAATAATATAAGGTTCCACAGCCATGAGAGCTTGCAACTCCGAAACTCTCCTGGCAGAGGTCAGAGCTAACAGGATGGCTGTCTTCCAAGATAAAAACTTTATGTCAGATGTGGCAGCAGGCTCAAAAGGAGGCAAGGTGAGTTTTTCCAAAACATAGTTGAGATCTCAGGCAGGAATGGGTGGAGATCTAGGGGGTCTTAAATTCTTAGCTCCTCTGAGAAACTGTCTCATGAGCTGGTGGGAAAAGATTGGAGGATGTGTATTGTAATGAGCAGAAATAGCAGAGGCATGTATCTTTATGGAAGAAAAAGAAAGACCCTTATGTAAGAGGTCTGTCAGATAATGTAAAATCAGAGGAATGTTAGGAATAAGAGGGTCCGAATCCTGAGCCTGCATCCAGGTGCAAAATATTTTCCATTTTCCTGCATAAGATTTTCTAGTGCTAGGACGTCTGGCTTCTAAAATAACATCCATAACCTGCTTGGGTAGGAGACAATGAATCATAGACCCTGGATTAACCAGGCAGACAGGCTGAGAGTTTTGAAATGGGAGCGCAGAACTTGACCCTGGTGTTGGGAAAGAAGGTTCGGAGTCTGAGGTAAAACCCAAGGGGGGCTCCAGAGAAAGGTTTTTCAGAGTTGGGTACCAAAACTGTCGAGGCCAATTTGGGGCCAGTAAAATTATCATCTTGGGCTTGTCATGTTTGATCTTTAATAACACCCGTGGAAGAAGAGGTAGAGGTGGGAAGGCATACCCTGAGAGGTTTCTCCAACTGAATGATAGTGCATCCACTTTCCAAGCTAGTTCGTGGAATGTCCTTGTGCAGAAAATCTGTAGTGGATGATTGAGGTGGGATGCAAAGAAGTCTATACGTGAGGACATCCCCAGACTGCTGTAATCATCTTGAATATTTCGGTGTCCAGCATCCATTCGTGTGGGTCTGACAGGTTCCTGCTCAGACTGCCAGGATGTTTTGCTTTCCTGGTAGGAACTGAGCTTGAAGGTCCAGTTTGTAAGCTAGAGCTGTGTTCCATAGATTCATGGCTTGTCTGCAAAGGGATAGGAATGTGATCCCCCCTGCTTGTTTATGTACCACATAACTGTGGTGTTGTCTGTCCGTATTAGTAGTTGTCCTGGTTGTAGTAGATTCCTGAAGGCCAACAGAGCGTTCTGAATGGCTAACATTTCCTTTAAATTGATATGCAGGTGCTTCTGATCCTTTGTCCAAAGGCCCTGCAGACAGTTGCACTGCAAATGGGCTCCCCATGCATAATCCGAGGTGTCCGTGGTTAGTATCTGACTGGCTGGAGGCAGACTGAAGGCCTTCCCTTTGTTTTGAGTACATGCCTTGGACCTCCAAAGGAATTCCCTTTGAAGACAAGGCAGGACAGTGATCTGTATGTCTAAACTGTGGCAATGCTGAGACCATACACTTTTTAGGTACCACTGTATTTTCCTCATATGTAGTCTTGCATATGGTACGAGAAGGATGCAGGAGGCCATGTAACCCAAAGCCTGCAGGAATTTCCTTGCAGATAGCAGAGTTAAAGTTGCCAAGGTTTTGAAAGTTGAAGCCAGCTGTAATTGTTTTTCGTATGTCAGAAATGCCATCTGGGTTGTTGTGTTTAGAACAGCACCCAAAAAAGTTATCTGTTGTGAGGGTGTCAAATTTGACTTTGTGTTTACAGTGAATCCCAGGAACTTGAGAAGTTTTTGAACAAATTCTAGATGCTGGAGTAAGACATCCTTGCTGTCTGCCTGAATAAGACAATAGTCCAGATAAGGGTAAATTTGAATTCCCTTGACTCTACAATAAGCTACTACTGGAGCCAGGCATTTGGTGAAGACCCTGGGAGCAGTAGACAATCCAAAGGGCAGCGCAGAGAATTGATAGTGCCTCGATCCGGCCTTGAACCTGAGGTATTTTCTACACTCCTGCCAGATGGGATTGTGTAAATAAGCCTCCTTTAAATCCAAAGTTACCATCCATGCATTTTTGGTCACCATTGGAAGTAGCTGCTGTAGAGTAAGCATCCTGAATTTTGGTATCTCCAGAAAAGTGTTCAAGACTGAGAGATCCAGAATGGGTCTCCATGAATTTTGCTTTCTGGGGACTAGAAAGAGCCTTGCGTAAAAACCTTGTCCCATTTCTGAAAGTGGAACCAGTTCTATTGCTTTCATAGCCAAGAGGGCTTCCACCTGGTTTAAGGCCTCTAACCATTGATGTTTTGGTAGATCCGGCCATCCGATTGGTCTTGGTAGGGTATGAAAATGGAATTTGTAACCTCTTGAAACCACATCCAGAACCCACTTGTCTTGGGTTATAGGAGTTCAATTTAGGTGAAAAAGAGAAAGTTTTCCTCCGAGAGGGGCTTCCAGGCAAGATGTTCCTACAGCCCAACAGAGGGAGTCATTGAGCCTGTTTTCTATGAGCTTGCGACCTGTCCTCTCCTCCCCTAGAGGTGGAAGCAGTCCAATGATGGTCTATAAGAGGCTTGTGTTTGGGGCCTTCCTCGGGAGCGTCTGCATCTACCCCTCTGAGGCCTATCTGAATTGGGAAAGGACCAATTTTTAGTAGGCCAATTCCTACTAAATCTGGGAGGCTGTACTTGTAAGAAATCCTTAACCGTTTGCATGGATTTAGCCTTGTCCTCCATCTTCTTTATCACCTCTTCAAGGCTGAACAGGAGCATCCAATAACTTAGCTTTTACTTGATCTGGCAAGTTTTGTTCCTTTAACCAAGCATGCCTTCTAATGACTGTGCCAGAGGCAGCAGCCCTACAAGAAGCCGCCAAGGCATTAAAACGGCAGTGTAAACCATGCTTCCCTACTTGTTTAGTGGCATGCATTAAGTCATGTAATTCCTTATCATCTGCATAAGCGGAAATGGAAGCTAGCTTTTGTTTCAAAACAGACAAAAGAAAGTGCTGGTATTTCAGCATATGGAATTGACAGTTTAAAGCCCTAATAGATAAAGATGCAGAAGTGTACACTTTTTTGCCCCATCTTTCTAAAGATCTGGAATCCTTCTCAGTAGGAATGGGGTTTTTAGGAGTAGCGGCCTTAACCCCCTTAGGGCCCTGAGAAATGGTTTCAGGATCAGCAGTAGGATTCTTATATAAAAACTGGTGGGAATCAGGAACCCTATAATATCTGCCTGGCTTAACAGGAGCTGGAGGAAGAGGGTCAGGAGTTAAGTTAGCCTCCGAAAAAGCATAATCCACAAAATCCAAAATAAGAGGGATAGCCAGGGGTCTATGTTGGGGAAGAAGAAAATCCCTAAGTCTCTTCTTAGATTCAGAGTACTCCTGTCCTTCCCAGTGAAAATGTTCCCTCATTTCATGTAAAGCTTCCCCAAAAGAGAAATCCTCAGGGGGAGAAGCTGAAGGAATGGATTCCTCAGCATCAGAATCTTTATAAGGAGGGAAAGAATAATCCTGATCAGAAGAAGAAACTGAAGCCTGATCAGAGGAGTCACAATACAATTCCTGCCTTGGCCTTTTATCTGAAGGGGGATGTGAACCCCTAATCATAGTAAGTCAGTCCTCCGCCATCTTAAGTAATTGTTTCTGAGACTTGGGTCCCGGATCAGAAGAGGCCTGGGCTGTAGTCTTTGATTTGGAAGGAGCCTTTGCCTTTGGCTTGCCTTTATCAGAAGCTGAGTAGGCCTGAAAACCCCTTCGGAAGCCGGTACCTGCACAGCGGCTCCGGACCCATCCGAAGGAGCATTGTCCGAAGGTCCTGCAACTGAAGTATTCAAAGGCCTAGTTGGCTCCTCGTGGGAGTCCATTTCGGCCATCAGTTCTGAAATGGCCGACGACAGGGGCTGCAAAAGCACCTCACTGACGACTGCCGAACCTGAAGCTGGCTCTGCTTGTACAATATCATCTGATTTGGACCTCGGAGACCTGTCTTTATCCTTGCGTCATTTGTGAACTCCGGTAGCCGGAAGCGTGCCCGATGACATTTTGTAATTAAAACGCCTACCGAAGTAATGAAATGCAAAATTAGAAGTTATGTACTCACCATAACGTTCCATCTGAGTAGGTGTATTCATTTGTCTGCAACCTGTGGGTTATGGATCCGATATCGGTTCCGAACCGGCATGGTTTACCAGCTATGGATCCAAGCTCTCAGCTCCTCCCCTCACCCATAATGCCCTGCTCTGCCCTCATGACCTCAGATCGAGTTTGCCAACAGCAAAAAAAAACACCCTGAAAAAGGTAACACCATATGCAGGAAACTGAAAGGCCAGGGGGATAGGAGGGCGGGATGGTTGCAGACAAATGAATACACCTACTCAGATGGAACGTTATGGTGAGTACATAACTTCTAAATCTGAAGTAGGAGATTCATTTGTCTGCAACCTGTGGGACAGAGTCCCCAGCTACCTGAATCTTGGGCGGCCATCATGGAAGGATATTCCGAGCACCTTGAGCCAAATGATGCTCTACCCCTAGATGCAAGATCCAACTTATAGTGGGAAATAAAAGTATGAGATGAAGCCCACGTGGCTGCTGCACAAATATCATCTAGAGGAATCCTAGCCTTAAAGGCTGCCGAGGTAGAAACTGACCGGGTTGAATGAGCGTGTACACTCTCCGGTGCGGGCCTTCCTGAAGCTTGATAAGCCAACAAGATACATTGTGAAATCCAACGAGACAGAGACTTTAGAAATTGGCTTGCCCAAATTAAATTTAGCAAAGGAAATGAACAACTGGTCGGATTGCCTATGACCAGCCGTCCTGTTTAGATAAAATCTAAGTTGCCTGTGAACATCTAAGGAGTGAAGCTTATATTCACCTTTGTTTTCATATTTAGGGAAGAAAACAGGGATGTTAATGGATTGATTAATGTTTGCTTCAGAAGCTACTTTAGGAAGAAAGGACGGGTTGGTCCTGAGGTAAACACGGTCCGGATGAAAGACCAAGTAAGGAGGTTTAGCTGATAATGCTTGGAGCTCTGAAACTCTCTTGGCCGAAGTAATGGCTACTAAAAAGGCAGTCTTGAACGACAAGAATTTGAGATCTACCGTAGCCGCCGGTTCGAAGGGGGGAGCGGTCAAGGCCTGGAGAACTAAAGAAAGGTCCCAGGGAGGAACCGCTTGTTTTACAGGGGGCCTGAGAAGGAAAGTACCTTTAAGGAAAATTTTACACAACTTGGCTGACATGAGTGGATTAGAGTCATGACCAATGTGATAATGTGAAATTGCTGCAAGTTGTACTTTGACCGTGGAACTGCTAGCACCATCGTTAAAAAGAGTGGTTAAGAAATCAAGCACCAACGGGAGAGGAGCAGTGAAGGGATTAAGGCCTTGCCGCTCCGCCCACAAAGAAAACTGTTTCCACTTGCTACGGTAGACTTTCCTAGTGGACGGTTTATGAGCTGCCACCAGGATCGCTTTAACAGGGGACGAAATACCGGGAGTCCTGATCAAGAGTGGAACTGGAGCAGCCAAGCGGTCAGCTTCAGGTTGTCCAGGTTCGGAGGAGATAGGCAGGATGGATGAGCTATCAGATCCGGGATGGGATCTAGAATCCAAGGAGGATTCACCGAGTGAGACCTTAGGAAGGGGAACCAGATCTGTCGAGGCCAAAACGGAGCAATGAGAATCATTCTGCACCCCACCCGAGACGCTTTCTGAAGAACTTGGAGCATCAGAGGCAAGGGGGGATAAGCATACAGAAGACCGGGTGGCCAAGCATGCACCAGAGCGTCTCTTGGAGAACCTCCTGGAGGAGGTATCAGAGCGAAAAACTGTCGCACTTGGTGTTTGAGGGAGAGGCAAAAAGATCGCAAGAAGGAGTTCCCCACCGTGCGAATATGCGTTCCGCTACTTGAGTATTGAGAGACCACTCGTAAGGGGTCAGAATGGTGCGACTGAGCTTGTCCGCCAGGATGTTGGACCGACCCGGAATGTGCGTTGCTATGAGAAAGCGGTTGGTGGAGATTGCCCATTCCCAAACCCTCATGGCTTCTCGACAAAGAGGGTAAGACCTGGTTCCTCCCTGCTTGTTGATATACCAGACAACCGACATGTTGTCCGATTGAATCGCAATTGTTCCCAAGGGAAGAAAGTCTTGAAGTGCTAGCAACGCTAAGAGCACCGCTCTCATCTCTAGAACGTTGATATGCAGTAAGGTCTCTGAATCGTTCCACGTGCCTTGGACGGTCCGGCCTGCAAAATGCCCCCCCCCCCACCCGAGGCGGGAGGCGTCCGTGGTCACCGTGGCAAGAGGGGGAGAAGCACAAGATGGGCGGCCTCTGTGGAGATCTGGGGAGTGAAGCCACCACAGGAGGGACCGCTTGCAAGCCTTGCTGATCGCAATGGGATGATGCATAGGAAGAGCAAGTTAAGACCACTGTACTAAGAGTCCACTGGAGTATGCGCATATTGAGTCTGGCGAGAGGAAGAAGTGCTATAGCAGACGCCATGGACCCTAGAGCCCTCAGGACCAACTCCGCCGGAACTGGATTTGAGTGAAGAATGGCCCGCACCTGGAGCTGCAGATTTTGAACTCTGTCCGCAGTGAGGAAGGCTTTTAAACTCCTTGTGTCTAACCTGGCCCCTATAAAATCTATGAACTGTGAGGGTGCTAGGTTGGAATTTTTTGTATTTATAGTGATGCCCAGACTGGGAGCAAGATGGAGAAAGGAGTCTCGCGCCAATAGTAGTAGATGCCTTGTTGGGGCGGTAAGGAGCCAGTCGTCCAGGTAGGGAAAGACCTGCACCCCCTGAAGCCTCAGGTGGGCCGCTACCACTGCTAGTACTTTGGTGAACACCCTGGGGGCTGTGGTGAGACCAAAGGGAAGGACCCGGAATTGGTAGTGACTGGCTCCCAGCCAGAAGCGGAGAAACCTCCTGGAGCGCCTGTCCATCAGAATGTGGTAGTACGCATCCTTGAGGTCTATGGAGCACATCCAGTAATTTTCTCCCAGAAGGGGGAGAATAGATTGCAGAGTGACCATTCGGAACTTCTCCTTGGGAACTGCCAGGTTCAAGAGAGAAAGGTCTAAAATTGGTCTTAGATCCCCCGTCTTTTTTGGCACCAAGAAGAACCTGGAGTAGAACCCTGATCCGATCTGGTCTGGGGGGACGGGCTGGATGGCTCTTTTCTTTAGCAGATGGCCAATTTCTGCCAAAGCGGCCTCCCTTTGACCGGGTGGAACGTCTGGGAGGGACTTCAATTTTGGTAGGTGACAAAATGGGATGTGGTATCCTCTGGATATGATCTGGAGAACCCAGCGGTCTGATGTTATGGACTCCCATGCCGCTAGGTGCTCCGAAAAACGCCCCCCGACTGCCTCCAGAGTGGAGCAGCCGGGCAACCCCTCAGGGTTGCTGCGCGGGCCGTTCAGAGAAAGGTTCTCTGGACCCGAAGTTCCTGGGAGCCCCTCTGCCTCTAGGGCGGCGTCCTCCCTGTCCTCCACTGCCACGGAAGGACTGGTTGTCCGGAGCAGGCTGAGATTGCTGCGATTTCCGGAACCACATCTTCTTCTGACCCTTTTGGTTCCTAGAATAGGGCCTCTGGGGTGCAGAGAAGCGGATTCCGACGGCAGACAGCGTCTTCCCGTCCTTCTCTCTCTGGGTCAAAGTGTCGCGAACGGTTTTGCCAAAGAGGGCAGAACCAAAGGGGGCGTTCGCAAATGACGCTTTGAAGGGCTCTGAGAAATCGCAATGACGGAGCCAGGCCTGACGTCTAGTGACTAGACCTGCCCCTGCGGCTCTAGCGGCGCCTTCCGTAGCATGGGAGAGTAGCCGCATAGAGGTATTGGTAACTGATCTAAGAGTGGCCATGCGGGTGGAGTGCAGCACTTTGTCCTCCTCCGACATGGACTCCGGGGGAGATGCAGCGTATTCTTTAATGAGATCGCGCTGCATCCTAATAACGTGTGCCAGGTAGTTCAACGCCCTTACCGAGAAGGTCGCTGAACTAAACATCCGCTTCCCCAAGCGGTCCATCATCCCAGACTCCTTGCTCGGGGGATGGACTGAGGGACTCTCCTGAGCAAGTTCCCTCTTGGTGGCCGCCGCCGTCAACATGGCATCTACCGGAGGCCCCTTACTCCAATGGGCACGGTCAGACGGTGGGCTGAGGATCCTGTCGGGCCTCTTAGGGATTGGCTCCACGGTGTCCGGTTCCTTCCACGCCCTGGTGGTAATGAGGTCCACCAGGGGGTCGGCAGGAGGGGACACCCAAGAGGTAGACTGGCCCGCTTCAAATGCCTCCAAGAACACGGACCCGTCCGAGGAAGACTTGGGGGCAGACCACCCCCCCTTATACGGAGCATTTCCATGATGTCTCCAAATGAGACATCCTCGGCGGGTGACCGTGGGGAGCCTTCCCCTTCCTCCAAATCTGTGTCTTCCGTGAGAGACTCGGGGAAGTCAATGTGCCTCCTTTTGCACGTATGCTTGCGAGGAACATCCTCTGGGGGGCTGTCAGAGGACTCCTCGCAAGCAGCAACCTGGTCCAGGGGAACAGCTTGGGGCACAGAAGCGGGCTGTCCCAAGGGCCGGATGGTGGAAGCCTGACCCAGTGCAGAGGGAGCGCGGGACGGAGCCGAAACAAGTGCCGGGGGTCCGGAGACCCTCAACAGGGCCCTCTCCACTACATCAAAGGCGAAGGAGCCGACCTCGACCAAAGGATCCGACAATCGGCTCCCTCGGATCCGAAGAGTGGATCGGAGCCGGCGCCGGCGCCGGATCCGAAGGACAGTGCGCTCCGACACAGACGGCGCCGAAGGAGCACTGATCCCCCCGGATCCGAGGCTCGGATCCAGGCTCCGAGAGGTCGGGTCCGATGCACTCGAGGGCAGGGTCGGTTCCGGTACCAGGTACTATCGGCGCCGACCCACCCCCAGCTCCGAAGCTGCTCGGCTCCAACTGCTCCGAACCCGGGTAGCGGGTCGGAGAAGAAGCAATTGGCTTGAAAAAGGGGGTCGAGCTCCCCCCCAGTGGGGGGGAGGCAAGAGCACTCCCATCTGCATCTGGGCCTGGATGAACCTTCTCATCATCCGGTCCAGATCAGCATCCGATAGGCTGTACGCTGATCTCGACGAGGCTACCGAGGTAGGCCTTGAGTGCCTCCTCGATAGCCTCGACGGAGATCGGGTCTCCTCCTCCTCAGGTCCCGGTGAAAAACACACTGGAGACCGGAGCCGAGGAGGAGGAGATCCAGCCGACAAGGGAGCCGGGGGAGAAGCCCGCTTGGCTGGCGGGGCCGAAACAGAGGTCTCGGCCCGCAGCTTATGGTGCTTCTCCCTCCGGTCCCTTTTTCTAGCATCCCTCTCCTCCGAACCAGAAGCGGGAGGTTGAGTCCCAGGAGGAGGAGGGGGAGCCGGAGAGGGAATAACCGTGGTGACGGTTACCCCCGAAGGAGCGGAGGTCGGAGCAGAGTCCGGCGGCAAAAGGCCCGCCAAAACAAGCTTGGACCTCCGCTCCTTCAATGCCCTGGGGTTGAACCCTGCACAAATGGAACATCCAGATGTGAGGTGTTCAACCCCCAGGCATCTAACACACAGAGTGTGGCCATCAGCTGGGGAAAACTTATGGCCACACTCGGAGCATTTAGAGAAAATAGCCTTGGGTTGCTCAGACATCCCAAGCTAACAAATAAAGTTACTATAACTAAGGTAAACTAACTAAACAAAAATCACTCACAGGCCCAACACACACACTACGCTACCAGCAAGGGGAGGGATATAAATTTGAGATTAAACTCTAAAAAAAAAATAATAATACAAGAGGGAAACCTACACTTTCACACAAATTAACCAAAAATTTTACTAAATTTTACAATATAAACACTGAATCTATCACTTAGCTGGAGAGCTGGAAAAAACAATCTGGTCACCATGCGCGGCAAACGAGATCTGGGGTCATGAGGGTAGAGCAGGGCATTATGGGTGAGGGGAGGAGCTGAGAGCTTGGATCCATAGCTGGTAAACCATGCCGGTTCGGATCCGATATCGGATCCATAACCCACAGGTTGCAGACAAATGAATCTCCTACTTCAGATCCGTACCTTCGTTTAATAGTACGTTGATTAAATCTAGCACAAAACCGACAACTAGCTACATCGTGGTCAGGGCCTAAGCAAGGAATACAGTAAGAATGAAAATCCTTAGGAGGTATTTGTTTCCCACATGAAATACAATTAACTTTTTCTGACATCGGACTGGAGCAAGAAAAAAGTTTCCCCAACGGGGTACTTAGCTTTGAGTAGGAGAAGAAAGTCTTCGGACTGAAGTACGTTTAGAAAAAATTGTCAGAAGTCAGCCGACCGGCATTTGCGAACTGCTATCACCGGACAGCAAGAAAGACTGGAGAACATGGCATCGGCTGCCAGCTTTGTACTCCTGGCGCTCTGACGTCAGGGAGTGTGGCTGAGCGGCCGACGCCGGACCCAGACTTTGGGATTCTGGCCGACCAAGGGCTACCTGCCGGCAGGGGAGAACCCTACAGTCATGACTGCAACAGTGAAACACGATGAACATCTATGCAAAATTTTATTCGTGGAGAATGTTCAACCAATCAGAAGCAAGTAACAATGACTACGTCTACAATGGAGGGTTCAGTAATTGAATGCGAGCAGAAGTTGGATGATGCGCCTAGTGTATCGGATACAAAAACTAAACAAACAGGTTTTTTTAAACCTGACACAGCCAATAGTTTCGAACTTGACCAAGAAGGTAGATACAAGGAGTCTGCCTCAGTCCAGAGGTCGCTCCCAACAGCGTTTCAACTTGAATGTAGGCAAAAGGAAAAACAACAGTCCCTTGCCGAACAACAAACAGGTGCGAAAGTGACTGGTAAGCTGAATTCATCAGTCGTGAATCTATCTTCTTTTATTTTGACTGTCGATATGGAGAGGCTTCTAGATAAAGGCTTACAATTTATTGTAAGTGGTAATGATACAATTGTTGAAGCCCTGACTGACTTAAAAATATTTGTGCGAAATGTTAGCTTGAAAATGCTCTTTAAGGATATGTACAATGGTGTTCATGAGAAGCTGAAGAAAAGAAGTGTGTTTATTCCTAATAATTTACCTATATTGAATGCTTTTTAGTTCTGTATGCGAGGAAGAGTTAAGACAGTTATATGATGATGTGTTTAAGCATAAACTAAGAACGCATTCATATAATATAACTTATGGTGAGAATGAGGCCTATAAGTCATTAGTTGAAAATAAAAACATCATAATTAAACAGGCAGATAAAGGCGGTGCCACTGTGATTTTTGATAAAACCAATTATCTTGAATTATTGCACAACTTCTTGGATGATAAACGTTTAAGGAAATTGCTTTAGTCGATGTTAAAAAGATTATTAGTGATGTGAACGTGTTTGTATATGATTTACAGGCACAAGGTGATATCAGCCTAGAACGTTTTAATTATTTTTCTGTTGCAACTCCAGTTCTTCCAGTTGTATATGGTATTCCTAAGTTACATAAATCCCTTACATTGCTACCGATGAGACCCATTGTATCAGGGAGAGGTTGGTCAATAGAACCTCTATCTATGTTGAGGAAAGACTTGGTAAATATCTGACTTTATGTCCTGGTTACATAAAAGATACAGGAGATTTTTTTGAAAACGTTGCATCAGTGGTGTGTTACTAACAAAGATCGAGAGTACATAATGGTGACTCTGGACATAGCATCTTTGTTCACAGTCATCCGTAATGACTATGGGGTTGATGCTGTCCGTAATGACTATGGGGTTGATGCTGTCCGTAATGACTATGGGGTTGATGCTGTCCGTAATGACTATGGGGTTGATGCTGTCCGTAATGACTATGGGGTTGATGCTGTCCGTAATGACTATGGGGTTGATGCTGTCCGTAATGACTATGGGGTTGATGCTGTCCGTAATGACTATGGGGTTGATGCTGTCCGTAATGACTATGGGGTTGATGCTGTCCGTAATGACTATGGGGTTGATGCTGTCCGTAATGACTATGGGGTTGATGCTGTCCGTAATGACTATGGGGTTGATGCTGTCCGTAATGACTATGGGGTTGATGCTGTCCGTAATGACTATGGGGTTGATGCTGTCCGTAATGACTATGGGGTTGATGCTGTCCGTAATGACTATGGGGTTGATGCTGTCCGTAATGACTATGGGGTTGATGCTGTCCGTAATGACTATGGGGTTGATGCTGTCCGTAATGACTATGGGGTTGATGCTGTCCGTAATGACTATGGGGTTGATGCTGTCCGTAATGACTATGGGGTTGATGCTGTCCGTAATGACTATGGGGTTGATGCTGTCCGTAGTTTCTTATGTGAAAATACTGATATTAAAGGGAGAGACATTGAAGTATTGTGCAGTGTATTGGAAATCGTTTTGGAGAAAAATGTTTTCATGTTTAATAAACAGTATTATTTACAGATTTCTGGCGTAGCCATGGGTACTCCCGTGTCAAATACATAAGCTAATATTGTTTCAAGTCAATGGGAGAAAAGCCATATACATGGCGATAAAAATCTATATAAAAATAATATACTGTTTTATCAACGCTTTGTAGATGATTGCTTTCTCCTATGGGAAGGAACACAAGAGCAACTAGTAATTGGGAGTTGGGAGGGTGGCCTAATGGTTAAGGTGTTTGCCTTACAAAGACAAGGTGCAAGGTTCGAGTCTCACAAGGGATAATTGGCTAGGCTTAAAATGGCTCGCTAGGGCAATTAGCCTAGTACTAATCTATGAACCTATTATAAATTTTGTTTCTTATTTGAATATCACCAAATTTCTAAAATTTGCTGTGTGTTCATCTAACATTAAAACGTCCTTTTTGGATGTTGAAATGCATAAAAATCACATTAATATGTTAGAAACTGCAGTATTTCAGAAGAATGTACAAGTTAATAGATAAACACATGCAAATAGTATGCATGCTAGCCACGTATTCCGTGGAATAGTTAAAAGTCAGCTATTGCGTATCAGTAGACTTAAAACAGATTTTTACAATTGTAAGCAACAAATGGTAACGATGTGTAATGAATTCTACCATAGAGGTTATAAAATGACAAGTTAATGAAATAAAGGATAACATATTGAAAAAAAGAAGTACTTGTGCACGCCCTTTTTTAGTGATAGTATACATCAAGATAAGGAGAATAATTTACAAAATGTTTTAAGGTATATCCTGGAAACTATCGCCCCATAAGCCTGACTAGCTTGGTCTGCAAAGCTATGGAAAGGATCATCATGGACCTCAAAGATATTAAGGACCTACAGACACTGGATCCTACCCAGTTCGGCTTTGTTAAGGGCAGATCCTGCCTCTTAAACCTGGTTGATTTATTTGAAACAGTCACCAAGGCCATTGACGAGGGGAAGGTGGTCCACACAGCCTACCTGGACCTCGCAAAAGCCTTCGATACAATACCCCACTCAGGCATTATAGATAAGCTCACCAGCTTAAATATAAACCCTTATGTCACTAGATGGATTGCAAACTGGCTCAAGGACAGAACCCACATGGCTAAAATTGCTGGAGCCATGTCATACTCCAAACCAGTTACAAGTGGTGTCCCACAAGGCTCAGTCCTGGGACCTCTCTTGTTCGGTATATATTTCTCGGAGGTACAGGCCAACGTGGAAGGACTGTGGCTGACCAAGTTCGCAGATGACTGCAAACTGGGAGCCATAATCAACTCTCCAGCCGACACAAGCATCCTCCAAAAGGGCCTCATAGAAACAGACAACTGGTGCCAGAGCCATGGCCTCAAGCTAAATGCCAAAAAGTGTATAGTCATCCCCTTTGGCAAAAACAAAGTGCCCACAAATTACCACATAGGTGGTAATCCATTAAGTACAGAAGAAGTAATTAGGGACCTGGGGACCCAAGTTGATAGCAATCTCTCATTTGACAACCACGTGGCCAAAGTGGTTAGAAAAACATTTTATATAGCCCAACTAATCATGAAGGGATTCACATCTAGATCAGGGGAGGTCATCGTGCCTCTTTACTCATCCCTCATCAGGCCCATAATTGAGTACAATGCCCCTTTTGGGATGTACCTTACCAGACACCTGCAGCAACTGGAAAGACCCCAAAAGTACCTCACCAAGAGGATCAAAGGGCTCAAACAGATGCCATATGCTGCCCGGTTAAAGAAACTCCAGCTCAACTCAGTGGCATACCACCTGTTGCGATCTGTGCCTGACGTATAAAGCCATGTCCAACCCGGAATTAATGGACATGCTGCACCTCAGAAAATCCAAATCCCATCGAGCTACGCGCTCGAGAGACTTGAACCTCAGCACTGAAATAAATAGGACAAGGAATCAGTGGCCAAACTAGATTCTGAAAAGGCATCAACAATGTCTAGTACAGGAGGGATAGCTAAAGGCCTATGCTGACGCAGGAGTAAGAAATCCCTGAGCCTCTTTTTTGAATCAGAAAAATCCTGGTTTTCCCAGTGGAAATACTCCCTTAGAGTATGTAAGGTTTCACCAAAAGAAAAATCCTCTGGAGGGGAAGCAGAGGAGATAGAGTCCTCGGCATCAGAATCCTAAGTAGATAAGGGCAAATCCAGATTATCAGAAGAATCAGAAAAAAAAGAATCCTGGTCAGAAGATTCATAAATAACTTCAGTCCTAGGCCTCTTAGAAGGAGGGGGTGGCTAACCCTGATTAGAGGTATTAGATCTTCAGCCATTCTTATTTGTTTTTTAGGCATAGAGGCCTGAGCATGTGGCCTGGGTGCCATTTTTTTAGGCATGGTTCGAGATTTAGGCCTAAGTGAAGCAAGAGGTGTCAAGTACATAGGCCTGAATACACCCTCAGAAACCGGTACGTACACAGCGGCTCCGGACCCATCCAAGGTAGAGACATCCGCAGGTTCCATAGTTGAAGCATCTCGCGGCATACCGGACTCCGAATGGGTCTGAGTAGAGGCCTGCGAATCAGAATTA
>NC_056748.1:1134546499-1134581499 GCF_019279795.1 Protopterus annectens | reverse complement strand
GTGTGCAGAATTTGGTAGCTCTGCTGAGACCGTAGGTAAGGTGTCTGGGGCAGGTGCCACAGACAAAGGTGTGACACATTGCGCAGGAGTGGGTACCAGTGTTGGCGAGGCTAGTCTGGAGCAATCAAAATCATTTTTGGTTTGTCCTGTCTGACTTTTAGTAGGACTTTGGAGAGCAGAGGCAGAAGGGGAAAAGCATAAACTGATAGAGCATCCACTTTCCAAGCTTTTTTGTGATGAATTCTTGTGCAGAATTTGTCCAACTGATAGTTCTGGGGTGAAGCAAAACTATCTATGTCTGGACTCCCCCATTTGCGTGTCAACATGTTGAAAACTTGTGGTTCCAGTTTCCATTCATGTGGGTCCATAAGATTTCTGCTTAGTTCGCCTGCCAAAGTATTTAACTTTCCTGGCAGGAATTGAGTTGTATTTGATAGGTCAAGGCCATGTTCCACAATGCCATGGCTAGTCTGCATAGGGGGTAGGAATGTGTACCCCCCCCCCTGCTTATGTACCACATAACTGTGGCGTTGTCTGTCTCATTAGTTGTCCTGGATGAAGGTAGTCCTTGAAGGCTGTCAGTGCATTCTGTACAGCTAGCATCTCTTTCTGATTGACATGTAGGTGCATTTGATTTGGGCTCCATTTCCCCTGTATGCACTTTCCTGCCAGATGAGCCCCCCAAGCATAGTCTGATGCGTCTGTAGTTAGGGTTTGGGCGGCAGGGGGTGGAGTGAATGGCAGTCCCTTGTTTTGGTGGCAGGCCTCTGCCCACCATAAGAACTCTAGTTGCAGGCAAGGTATAAAAGGAATCCTTGTTTCCAGGCTGTGACAATGTCGACTTCATAAACTTTTTAAGTACCACTGAAGTTTCCTCATATGCAGTCTTGCATATGGAATTAGAAGAATGCAGAAGGCCATGAACCCAAAGGCTTGCAGAATTTGTCTTGCAGATAGCAGGGTTTTTGTGGCCACCTGTTTGAAGTAAGTCACCAAATTAATTTGCTTTTCTGACGTAAGGTAAGTCATCGGGGCAGTTGTATTCAAGCTTGCACCCAGGAATGTAATTTTTTGAGAGGGCACCAATTGTGATTTCTTTTCATTTATGGTGTACCCTAGACAAGTTAGAACCCTTTTTACAAACGCCAGATGCTTTAGTTGAATGTCCTTGTTTTCTGCCTGAATTAGACAATCGTCCAGGTATGGATATATTTGAATATTTATTTGCCTGCAAAATGCAATTACTGGAGCCAGGCACTTTGTGAAGACCCTGGGTGCAGTAGATAAACCAAAGGGCAGTGCAGAGAACTGGTAATGAAAGTAGCATGCTTTGAAGTGGAGGTATCTTCTGCAAGATTCCCTGATTGGGATATGCAGGTAAGCCTCTTAAGTCTAGAGTTACCAACCAGGCATCTTTGCCTAGCAAAGGTAGTAACTTTTGAAGAGTCAGAATCTTGAATTTTGGAATGTCCAGAAATGTGTTTAGAGTGGATAAGTCTAGAATTGGACGCCATGATTTGTCTTTTCTGGGTACCAGGAAAAGTCTGGAATAGAAACATTGTCCCTTTTCCACTTCTGGTACTGATTGAATAGCCCCCATGTTAATGAGGGACAGAACTTGTTTCTGGGCCTCTGTCCACTGATTTGGGGGCAGATCTGGCCATCCGTTTGGGATTGGCAATGTGTGGAAATAAAATCTGGAAGGTTGAAATAATGTACTGTAATTAAATTGATGTTTTATAATTATACTTGTATTTTAACACATTTTTTGTATTATATTACTTTGTGTTTATGTATCAATTTTCTTTTTATATATGTAATCATGTATATTTTTATTATACATATATATATATGCATTTATGTAAGAATGCATCATAAGGTTGTTATATTTGATCATACGACTTTTGGGCTGCAAGTCATGTGATTGTTTCAGGCTCTTATATAAATGGTTATTTTTATAGACCTGTATGAAGCATTGAGAAAGGGTGTTTAACCTGAAAGCTTTGTGTCGTATAAAGGTTTTCTGCTCAACTGTGGTATTTTTTTATACTATATTTAAAACCCATTTGTCCTGGGTAATAAGTTGTCAGTTTTGTGCATGAAGTGTCAGTCCCCCCCCCCCCCCAAGAGGCAGCTAAAAGCTAAGTGCTTGGTGATTGTAGAGGGACGTCATTGAGACTGTTTACCATAGGGAGGTGCCTTGTTGTTTTCAGATTTGGAGGTGGAGGCACCCCATTGTTTTGTTCTAAAAGTCCCTTGTGACTGAAACCTGGAGCCTTTGGAATGCCTTGATTTAACTTGAGCGGCTCTAAAGGGGACTGGAAAGGACCAGTTCTTAGTAGGCCAGTGCCCACTAAATCTTGGAGGTTGCACTTGAAAGAATCTTTCACAGTTTGCATAGATTTAGCTTTATCTTCCATCTTTTTTTAACACTTCTACAGCCTTATTACCAAAGAGACTGTCCTGTTGTAAAGGAGCATCCAAAAATTTTGCTTTAACATGGTCAGGCAGAGTTTGCTCTGAGCCAAGCATGCCTTGTTAGCACAGATTCAGTTACAGCAGCCCTGCAAGAGGCCTCCAAGGAATCAAAACTACATTGCAAAGTATGTTTTCCAACTTGTTCAGCTGAATGTAATAAATCCTACAAATCTTTATTTTCCACACAGTCAGAGATTATCATTTTCTGTTTAAGTAGTCCCATGATATGCTGTTGATATTTAAGCATATGAAATTGACAGTCTAAGGCCCTGATTGCCAAGGTTGCAGACGTGTAAACTTTCTTACCCCATCTATCCAGCACCCTGGAATCTCTATCAGAAGGGGTAGGATTTTTAGCAGTAGAGGCCTTAATGCCCTTGGGACCCTGAGAAATGGTTTCCGGATCAGCAATAGGATTTTTGAAAAGGAATTTGTGGGAGTCAGGAACCCTGTAGTATATGTATGGCTTATAAGGAGCTGGAGGCAGGTCATACTAGATTCTGAAAAAACATCAACAATGTCTAGAATAGGAGGTATAGCCAAAGGCCTATACTGAGGAAGAAGAAGAAAATCCCTAAGTGTCTTTTTAGATTCAGAGAAATCCTGGCTTTCCCAGTGGAAATGTTCCATAAAGGTATGTAAAGTTTTCCCAAAAGAAAAATCCTCAGGGGGAGAAGCAGAAGGAATGGAATCTTCTGCATCAGAGTCTACATAAGCAGGAATAGACAAATCCTGTTCATTATAAGAGTCAGAAGAAATAGAATCCTGTTCAGAAGATTCATAATCAATGTCTTGCCTAGGCCTCTTAGAAGGAGGGGGTTTGACTACCCCTGATTAGAGTAATTAAATCTTCAGCCATTTTGTTCATTTGTTTTTTAGGCATAGGGGCCTGCACATGTGGCCCGGGCGTCGTTTGTTTAGATAGATTTAGATTTTGGCCATAGTTTTGAAGATAGCGTTGGTCTAATATACAAATCTGTAGGCCTGAAAACACCCTCAGAAGCTGGTGCCTGCACAGCGGCTCCGGACCTATCTAAGGTAGAGACATCCGCGGGTTCCATAATTGAAGCATCTCGCGGCATACTGGACTGCAAATGGGTCTCAGTAGAGGCCTGTGAATCAGAAGTAGCGGGTATCAGGGGCTGCGAAAGCGCCTCACTGAGTACAGACGAACTGGCGAATGGCTTAGAAGCGTCGTCAGTTTTGGACCTAGACGGTCTTTTTCTTTGCGTTTTTTAGGTATTCAGGTAGTTGGATTGCTAACAGATGGCATTTCTAGATAATTAAATCTTGAGCAAAAATATTTAGAAGCAAAAATATACAGACGTTTAATCGTGCATTGATTAAATTTAGCACAAAACTGACAACATGGCATATTGTGGTCAGGGCCCAGGCAAGGAATACAGTACAAATGAAAATCCTTATGAGGTATTTGCTTCCCACAAGTAATGCAATTATTAACTTTTACTGACATCGGTAAGGAGCAAGAAAAAGTTTCCCCAAAGGGGTAATTAGCTTTTAGTTTAAGACTTCGGTTCTGAAACTCGAAAACGAAAAATTCAGGAGTTGGCCGACCGGCACTTGTGAACTGCTTCTGCTTCGGGCACCACGCGGCAGGAAAGCCTGATGTAATGGCATCGGCTGCATGTTTTATACCCTGACGACATGGAAGAAAGGACAGCAAACGACGTAAAACCCAAGACTTTGTTAATCAGGCCGACTGAGGGCAACCTGCCAGCAGATTACCCAAATATAATGACTGCAACATGAAACACGAAGAACATCCTGACGGTGATCCTCAGAGGAGGATATTCCAGAGTACACCGGAGTCAAATGCTGCTGAATTTCTAGAAAGAATGACCAATTTGTAGTAAGCAATGAAGGTACGAGTGTTAGACTAAGAGGCAGCACCACAAATGCAATTTACAGAAGTTATAGACCAGAGCGCGGAGGATGCGTCCACCAATCTACTAGAATGAGCATTAAGATAAGACAGGAGATCCTGGGTTGGATCCAACACCCACCCGGGGGGGTGCACAAAATGAGGCCCACAAAAAGGGAAACCATACTAGCAGAGGGCAGAAAGAAGCAATGAGCAGTACACATTGCACTTCTGGTGAGACACTTTCTGCAAGAATTGGAGAAATAGAGGCAGGAGGAAATACACATAGCAGCCCAGGGAGCCAATTATTTCTTGATGACTCCCCTTCCGGGGGGTCAAAGCAATGTACCTGCTGCACTTGGAGTTGAAAGGGGAATCAAAGAAATCACAGCACGGCTAGTCTCGTTAAAGGAAAAAAAATTTCACCACTACAGGGGTTGAGAGTCCACTCATAGGGAGTAAGATGGACCTGCTCACTTTGTCTGCTAGCTTAGACTTCCTTGGGAAATGCATTATCAAAAGAAAGTGGCCGGAAGAGTTTGCCCACTGCCAAATCCTCATAGCCTCTTGACAAAGGGATAGGATCTGTATCTCTCCTGCTTGTTGATGTACCACACTACCCACATATTGTGCATCTGGATGGCAATCATCCCTGGACGTAGCGCTTCTTTAAACGCCTACAGAGCTAATAGAACTGCTGTCATTTCTAGGACATATTTGTGAAGACAAACCTCGAATTCGGACCAAGTGCCTTGGACAGCCCTTCCAAAGTAATACCCCCCCCCTCCACACACACACACACACACACACACACACACACACACACACACACACACACACACACACACACACAGTTAGGAAGCATCCGTAATCACTGCAGTTGTGGGTGGAGGAAGAATATAATGGTGACCCTGAGAACTATTTCTGTGGCAATCCACCAGGCTGTGTATTCCTTGCAAATGTTTGCAATCTGTATTGGTGTAGATAGGGGCTGTTGTCTTACTGATCACTGCACTTCAAAGATCCGATGCAGTACCCTCATATTGAGCACCTTGCTAAGGTCACTAGATTTATGGAAGATGCAAGAAGCTCCAAGGAGTTGTAACACCAAACTCACTGGTAGGGAAGGGAGAGAGGGAGAGAATGTGGAATGTTTGACTCTCTAAAGTGTTTATTCTTCTCTGTGGTAAGCTTGTGATTTTTGTGTCAACATCCAGACAAACACCAATAAACTCCAGGAATTAAGTAGGGGAAAGCTGAGACTTGGAGGAGTTCACTGCGATGCCCAGTTCAGACATATTTGGAGCAGGTAGTCCCTGACTTGAATCAGAAGAGGCTTGGTGGGAGCACAAAGAAGCCAGTCATTGAGATATGGAAACAGTCAGAATCCCAGCAGTCTCTAGTGCGACCACTGCCATGCAGCTAGTGCACACTTGGAAATCTGTGGTGAGGCCAAAGGATATGGCTCTGAATTCGTAAAGACTGGCTCCGAATTGGTAAAAATTGTCTCAGCTGGAAGTGAAGAAATCTCCTGGATTGCCCGTCTGTTTGATGCGATACTATGCATCCTGGAGATCTATTAAACACACCAGCAGCAGTAGAAAGTACAGTTGTGTTCACTTACCATAAATGTAGATGCTAGAGTGTGTATTCACTGTTACAGTCATCACATTTGGTTTATCTGCCTGCAGGTAGCCCTCAGCCAGCCTGAACACCAGAGTCTTGGGATTTCTGTGTTGGATGCTGTCACTACTTCCGTAACGTCATGTCATCAGGGGGTATAAAACATGCAACTCTGTACAAATTGCATAAGGAGTCATTACTGGGCAGACTGCGGGTGCTCCGAAGAGCACCTTTGGCTGACATCTAAGATTGAAACAATACTAATTTCATGACTAATACTTTGACTTAGGAATGGGGTCCATTTCCATCATGGCATTAGAAACCAAAAAGACTTGGAGAAATTAAAAAAAAGAGGGATAGGTTCCTAACTAAACATATTCCTAGCTTGTGGAAAAAGTTATCACCACCACAGGTCAAAAAAATTACTTCCTTCCTTTGTTAACCTGTTTAAGGCTAGTCTTGAATGGATGGCTAGACACAAATTTAAACCATGGTTATGTATGGCCCTGCTTAACTAGGGATGATGGTACTATTAAGTGCTTCCAAAGGGTGGTAAGACCTATTAAGTTTGTTCTCTTAAACGTGTATTATGGCTAGGCATCTTACGGTCCCCCCTGATTGCTTGCGTAGTATGTTCTTTATGTTCCAAAAATAAATGCACATTTCAGAAAATCAGACATATAGGAAATTGAATTAAATACTCTCTTTTTTCTTTCTTTCTTTGTATGTGTTTGTAATAAGGTGAATACATTTAAAAAATATATAATGAAAAATATTTGGGGGGGTGAATGACACAATGTGTATTAGAGAAAAAGCAGCACTTTTTACATTATAATTGGAATGAGAAATGGAGAGAAGTGAGACACTGAGGTCAACCTAAAGCATTTTATTCCTGCAGAGATGACAAGCAGTTGGTGCAAAACTGCAATAAAAAGATACCGTCAGTGTAGAGAATAGGAACCTACCATTAAAAACTGTAGGCCTAAGTGTCGAAAATGCAAAAAAATTAGACATTTTTCTTTGGACTACCCTGTCCTAGAAAAGTAGTAACAGAATATTTTTATAAGAAAAGAAAATGATGATATAACTAAATATATCAATATAGACATTATCATGGGGGGAGCAACTGAAGAAGAAACTATAACTAGGAGGAGAAGGTTGATAGGAATGAATAAGAGTGTTTTACAAAGAGAAAGTAGTACTGTGCAATATATAAACAGAAATGCAGCATTAGGACGAGAAGAGGGAGAATTTAAAACATAAGAAAATAATGATAAATCAGATGGAGGAAGGGTACACAGAAGGAAAACACAGCCTCAAAACAAGACAAAACAAAAACGTCCTGACTTAAAAATATTAGCAACAGATGTAAATATGTAAAATTATATCAGAGGGGTAAGTAGTGGCTGAACAGTAAAGACATTAAGTATGGACTTTATACATGTGCGAACGTAAATGATAGTTAACTGATGAGTGATGTGTTCAGCAATAGGATTTATTATATTGTAATACAAGGAAAGGGAAAAGATGTGGAAGAATTAATTTAGTTTAAGCATACACCAATATGACTCTGAGGAAAAACATGTAAGAAATTTAAAAACTTTGTCCTGTAAAAAAATGTCAATTATGGAGGGAGATTTTAACTGCTATTTGAGAAAAGAGAAAGGAAAATACAAAATATTAAACTAATGGCTTATAAAAACAGAAAGTTGAAAATAAGCAAAAAGATAAGAGAACTTTGAGAACTAAAAAAGATCATGCTATGTACTCAAAAATAAGAAATGGCAGAGTTTTCAGATCATACAGTAGTATGGGCTAGAATAAGCACGACAGACCGGTAACAAAAGAATGGAAAGGACTACAGACTAAAGAGGTCGCCAACACAGACGAGATGAAAAGGGAACAGCATCAGGCGATGATGCTACACTATAAAACTGAACACCTGGGTGGAGTGCTAATAAAGAAATATATAGAAATATTTTTGACTGCAGAAGAAAAATTGAAGAAAGAGAACATGAGAGCATATAATGAAATCGTAAAAATAAATGAAAAACGTGGTGTCATGAGAAAATAGAAAAAACTTATGAACAAATAAGAGAAAAATAAAAAAATGTTTAGACAAAGATTCATTTCAAAAAGAAAAAGTTTCACTATATTTGGGGAAAAGAGATACAAATGACAGAGATGGAAAGTACAGTTGTGAACACGTACCATAAATGTAGATGGTGGAGTGTTATTCACGGTTGCAGTCATTACATTTGGGTAATCTGCTGGCAGGTTGCCCTCAGTCGGCCTGAATATCAAAGTCTTGGGTCCTGCGTCAGCTGCTGTCTCCTCTTCCATGATGTCAGGAGTATAAAAAACATGCAGCAGACACCATTTTATTCAGTTTTTCTTGCCCTAGATGTCAGGTGCCCCCCAAATGGGGAGCAAAAATATGTATATACAAATAAACAACAATATATATATAAATGCACTTTAGCAACACAAACTTTACCTTCATCTAAAAGCAAATACACCACAAAGGCTTTAAAATATAGTGAAGGAAAGACATTCTAGAAGAAAAAAAGGGGGATGGGCAGGTGGGTAACCCGGACTCCAACAGTGAATACACTCTAACATCTATATTTAAGTATACATAACTGTACTATGTTCTTCGTATTTCACTCTTGCAGTCATTACATTTGGGTAGAATCCCAAAGCTATGGATGGGAGGATGGAACTAAATAGCATTAGGGGCGACTATAAGGCCCTGCAGAACTGCAGTGGCAAAGCCTGCCCTGGACTTAGAGAGGCAAATGATAATGCTTTGTAAAAGTATGAACAGAGCTCCAAGTAGTAGCTTCTAGAATGTCTTTGGTTGGAACTCCTCTGAGAAAGGCTGCTGAGGTAGAGGCAGCCCTGGTGGAATGTGACCTGATTCCCTTGGGCACTGATTTACCATGATGCAAGTGCCAGAAATGAATGCAGTGGCTTATCCACTGAGAAATAGTCTGCTTTGATATAGCCTTTCCCTTTGATCATGTAGCAAATGCCACCAGTAGTTGCTCAGTTTTTCTTAGAGATTTGGTCCTGTAAGTAGAACCTTAGTTCTCTGTGTACGTCCAATGAATGCAGAATCCGCTCCCCCTTGTTCTGCGGATTTAGGTAAAATGTTGGCAGGTGAATAGTTTGGTTAAGAGCCACACTGGATACCACCTTAGGCATGTATGAAGGATTGGTCCTAAGGGACACCCTGTTCGGGTAAAATGTAATAAAATGATCCACAGCCATGAGGGCCTGTAGTTCTGAAACCCTTCTTGCTGAAGTGATTGCCAAAAGGAAAGCTGTTTTCCAAGTTAAAAACTTTATGTCCGCAGTAGCTGCTGGTTGAAAAGGAGGCAGGGTGAGTTTTTCCAGCACAAAACTGAGGCAGGGTGAGTTTTTCCAGCACAAAACTGAGGTCTCATGCAACAGTTGGTAATCTTCTGGGAGGCCTTACATTTTTGGCCCCTCTAAGATACAGTTTTAGCAGAGGATGAGAAAAGATGGGAGGCTCCATGCTGTAATGAGCAGAGATGGCAGAGGCATGGATTTATATTGAAGAAAAAGATAGGCCCTTGTCAAGCATCTCAGTCAAGTAGTGTAAAATTTGAAGAATATTTGGTTTTGTTAAGTCCATTCCTTGTGCTTGGTTCCAAGCACAGAATCTCTTCCATTTATCAACATAAGATTTTCTAGTATTAGGCCTTTTGGCTTCCAAAATGACATCCATCACATATTTACTGAGAGGTGTTTGAATAATTACATGATCAGCCATGCTGATATGTTCAAAGTTTGGAGCTTGAGTGTGCAGAATTTGATTGCTTTGCTGAGACAATAGAGGAGGTATTTGAGGCAAGTACCAAGGAGGGAGTTGAGACATATTCCTTAGAATTGGGTACCAGTGCTGGCGAGGCCAGTCAAGGGCAATTAGGATTATTTTTGGTTTTTCCTGTCTGACCTTTACCAAGACCTTAGGGAGAAGAGGCAGAGAAGGAAAGGCGTAGACTGATAGGTTTTTCAAACTGAAGGATCGGGCGTACATTTTCCATGCTTGTCTGTGATAAATTCTTGTGCAGAATTTGTTTAGTTGGTGATTTTGGGGAGAGGCAAATAGATCTATGTCTGGGCTCCCCCATTTCTGTGTTATGCTGAAGACTTGTTGATCCAATTTCCACTCGTGTGGGTCCATAAGATTTCTGCTTAGGTCATCTGCCAGAGTATTTTGTTTTCCTGGCAGGAACTGAGCTTGAAGATGTACTTGGTAAATCAAGGCTGGGTCCCATAATGCCATGGCTGGTCTGCAGAGAGAATAGGAATGTGTACCCCCCTGCTTGTTTATGTACCACATAACTGTGGTGTTTGTCCGTCTATCAGTAGCTGTCCTGGATGAAGTAAGTCCTTGAAGGCTGTCAGGGCACTCTGAACAGCTAGCATCTCTTTCTGGTTGAAATGCAGATGCATTTGTTTTGAGCTCCATATGCCCTGAATGCATCTCCCCGCCAGGTGGGCGTCCCCAAGCATAGTCTGATGAGTCTGTAGTTAGGGCTTGGGTGGCAGGGGGTAGAGTGAATGACAGACCCTTGTTTTAGTGACATGTCTCTGCCCACCAAAGAAACTTCTGTTGTAGGCAGGGAATGAGAGAAATCATTGTTTCCAGACTGTGACAATGTTGACTCCATAAACTTTTTGGGTACCATTGAAGTTTCCTCATATGCAGACTTGCATATGGAATTAGTAGAATGCAGGATGCCATGAACCCCAAAGCCTGCAGAATTTGTCTTGCAGATAACTGGGTTTTTGTTGCCATCTGTTTGAAGTATATAGTCAGTTGCCTTTGTTTGTCTGGTGTAAGGTAAGCCATCTGGGCAGTTGTATTCAAGCTTGCACCTAGGAATGTAATTTTTTGAGAGGGTACCAGTTGTGATTTCTTTTCGTTTATTGTGTACCTTAGGCATGTTAGAAGCCTTTTTACAAACACCAGATGTTGAAGAAGAATGTCCTCGTATTTTGCTTGAATGAGACAGTCGTCCAAGTAAGGATAGATTCATATGCTTCTTTGTCTGCAAAATGCAATTACTGGTGCCAGGCACTTTGTAAAGACCCTGGGTGCAGTAGATAAGCCAAAGGGCAGTGCAGAAAATTGGTAATGCATAAAACCTGCCTTGAAGCGGAGGTATCTTCTGCACGATTCCCTTATTGGGATATGCAGGTATGCCTCTTAAGTCTAGAGTCACTAACCAAGCTGTCTTGCCCAGTATGGGCAGTAGCTGTTGCAAAGTCAACATTTTGAATTTTGGGATGTTCAAGAACATGTTCAAAATCGATAAGTCCAGTAATGGATGCCAAGCATTGTCTTTTCTGGGTACCAGGAACAGTCTTGAATAAAACACTTGTCCTTTTTCCTGTTCTGGTACTGGTTGAATGGCCCCCATATCCATGAGGGACGTCACCTGTTTCTGAGCCTCTGCCCATTGATTTTGTGGCAGATCTGACCAACAGTTTGGAACTGGCAAAGTATGAAAATTAAATTGTACCCCTGGGATACTATGTTTAATACCCACTTATCCTGGGTAATTAACTGCCAGTTTTGAGCATGAAGTGCTAATTTCCCCCCAATAGGGCTTCCAAGAGTTAAGTGCTTAGTAATGGTACAGGGAAGTCATTGAGACTGCTTACTGTAGGGTTGTGCTTTGTTTCCTCCAGATCTGGAGGTAGAGGCACCCCATTGCTTTGACCTGTAAGAACCCTGTGATTGGTATCTAGGGCCTTTTGAGTGCCTGGATTTGCCTTGTGAGGCTCTGTTGGACACAGGAAAGGACCAATTTTTAGTAGGCCAGTGACTACTGAATCTAGGTGGCTGCACTTGTAAGAAATATTTTACAGTTTGCATAGATTTAGCTTTGTCTTCCATTTTCTTTAAAACCTCTTCTGTCTTATTACCAAACAAAGTATCATGATGTAAAGGTGCATCCAACAATTTAGCCTTAACATGATCAGGCAGATTTTGCTCCTTGAGCCAGGCATGCCTTCTAATCACAGATCCAGTAACTGCGGCCCTGCAAGAGGCCTCCAAGGAATCAAAACCACATTGCAAAGTACGCTTTCCAACCTGTTCTGCTGCATGCAATAATTCCTGTAATTCTTTATTTTCCACACAGTCAGAAATCAACATCATTTTTTGTTTCAATAAGCCCATAACATGCTGTTGATATTTAAGCATATGAAACTGGCAGTTTAAGGCCCTAATTGCCAAGGTTGCAGACATACAAACTTTCTTTCCCCATCTATCCAGTTCCCTGGAATCAGAGGGGGTAGGATTTTTGGCTGTAGAGGCCTTTACACCTTTGGGACCCTGTGAGATAGTTTCAGGATCAGCAGCAAGAGTTTTGAATAAAAATTTGTGGGAGTCAGGAACCCTGTAATATCTGTCTGGCTTACTAGAAGCCGGAGGTAGGAAATCAGGCGCCATGCTTGATTCCGAAAACACATCAACAATGTCTAATACAGGAGGTATAGCCAAAGGCCTATGCTGAGAAGAAGAAGAAAATCCCCAAGCCTCTTTTTTGATTCAGAGAAATCCTGACTCTCCCAATGAAAATGTTCCCTTAAAGTATGCAAGGTTTCTCCAAAAGATTAATCCTTAGGAGGAGATGCAGATGGAACGGACTCTTCTGCATCTGAATCTTCATAGTGTGGTATAGAAAATTCCTGATCAGAAGAGGAATCAGAAGACATAGAAACCTGATCTGAAGATTCATAATCACTGTTCTTGCCTAGGCCACTTAGCAGGAGGGTTGGGAACCCCTGATCAAGGTAATTAAGTCCTCAGCCATTTTAATCATCAGATTTTTAGGGTACATAGGGTCCTGAGCACGTGGCTCATGCGTTGATTTTTTTAGACTTAGAAGTTGTTTTTGTCTTTATTTTTGAAGCTGGCGTCAGTTTTATATAGAAATGTTGAGGCCTGAAAACACCCTCAGAAGCAGGTGCCTGCTCAGCGGCTCCAGACCCATCCGAGGGAGAGACATCCGTGGGTATAATACTCTGAGAATCTCGCGGCATACCGGACTCCGCATGGGTCTCGGTAGAGGCCTGCGACTCAAAAGTAGCAGGTATCAGGCGCTGCGAAAGTGCCTCACTGAGTACCGGCGAACCGGTGACTGGCTAAGGAGAAGTTTCATTGTCGGTTTTGGACCTCGACGGTCTGACTCTGCCTTTTTCTTTGTGTTTTTTTGTGAACTCCGGTAGTCGGAATGCTATCCGATGACATTTCAGGGTAATTAAATCTGGATCTAAAATATTCTGAAGCAAAAATATATTGACGCTTAATAGTGCGTTGGTTAAATCTAGCACAAAACAGACAGCAAGGCATGTTATGATCAGGGCCTAGACAAGGAATACAGTGCAAATGAAAATCCTTGAGGTATTTGCTTCCCATAAGTAATGCAATTAGTAACTTTGACTGACATCGGTAAGGAGCAAGAAAAAGTTTCCCCAATGGGGTACTTAGTTTTAATTGAAAACTTTGGTTCTGAAACTCGAATGCGAATATTTCAGGAGTCGGACGACTGGCACTTGCTAACTGCTTCTGCTTCGGGCACCGTGCGGCAAGAAAAACTGAATAAAATGGCTTTGGCTGCATGTTTTATACCCCTGACGTCATGGAAGAGGAGACAGCAACCGATGCAGGACCCAAGACTTTGACATTCAGGCCGACTGAGGGCAGCCTGCCAGCAGATTACCCAAATGTAATGACTGCAACAGTGAAGCACGAAGAACATGCACAAATGCAATGTTTAATGAATAAGGAAATATCGGATATAAGCAGAAAGAAATAAAGGAAATTGTGGGTAGACTACATGAAAAGGCAGTAGTGCTAGTAGTACAGAGTGTAAAAAAGTAAATCTGAAAATGTTACAAATTGTGGAATAAGAGAAATGAAGAAGCACTAACTGGAAGTGAAGAATCGGCAGCAGGAAATTATGGATTAGGTTGCGATTCTAATAAAGGGGAGGAATGAATGAAGTGAGAAATTAATATTCTGTAAAATATTAAAAGAATGGTTAAGAGAAACACATTAGATGAAATGAGATGTGGAGTAATTTATCTTGTATAGAAAAAATATGAAAAAAAATATTGGTGACCAATAAATCTCAGAAATGTACATTATAAAATCTTTATGAAGATAAAACAAGATGTTTCGGAATGTCCTCGTTTCCAGCTAAAATAGAAAAAGATGTTAGAAATACATTCTTAATTTTATTTGGGGTTCAAGGCTGAATCCAGTGAAAAGGTATAATGCACAACAGAATAAGTTTGAATTACAAAAAATCCTGCAGTGTATTTAACAAAAATGCATTTCCTGGTTAAAAAAGAAAATGAAAGAAAGTTGCAAATCATGGAGGAAATGTTACGCAAGGTAAGTAGCAAGGAAATATGAAAGGAAAAGAAGCAAGAAAAGACGGAAGAAAAATACGAAAAAACAACATTACAGAAGGTAAAAAACGAGATTGATAAACATGATGGTATAACAATATTAAGGAAAATACTACATGATATGCCCTTAGAAAGAAGCAAAAGGAGATATCAAAATGCTAAACAAAAAACAAAGCTACTTCTTAGGTAGTAACGGTCCTGTACAAAAAAACACAAACTCAAGTGCCAGACCAAACACAGCTTCTATGGAACCAACTTTAATAAAACAAACTTAAAAAGAAAATTAAAAAAAGGCCAGCGCTTTCATGCCTTGTAATAGGCACTTCATCAGACAAGCTAAGAACAAGCACATACATCCTATATAGCAACACTAATTAATGAAGCAATTTACGATCTTTAAACAGTGATTTCAAGGGCACACACCCATTCAACCCTGGACACTTATAAGCCTGTAGCAGCACTATACATCTGCTTTCAGCTTTCTCTACCCGATTTAAATCCCCGCCCAGTTTATCAGCATAAACGCATTGTAAAACCATAAAACAAAAAGAATGACCGTTATTGTGCAGATGTATGCTTATACAATGCACTGGTGGAATCTTTGTGCTCAATATAACCTATATGCTCAAGTAAGCATTCCCTCAAAGTCCTGGTAGTTTTTCCAACATAGAAACTACTACATTTCGTGCAGGTAGCAAGATGCACTAGATTCTTACTCGAACAGACTGCATAAAATTTGGGTAGGACTCTAAACTCTCTAGTAGGATGCTTAAATTCTTTAGAACATGATATATAAAGACAAGCTGCACAATTTCTACAAGCAAAAGTACCTTTTCTATCTGAAACTGAAGTTAACTTGTTTGTGCCCATAGCAAAGTTGTCTCTTGAGAGAGAGTCCATTTTAAAAAAAAAAACCTAGGCACATCACACCTGTAATCCCTAAGATTCTGTCATCAGATATGAACACTGGCCAATTATTCCTTATCACATCACATACCCTCTCACATTACTAGTAAAAGTAATAACAAGTTTAACATATCCATCATGTCCTACTCTTCTCTTAGGTAATATAAATCTCACTCTTAGAAAAATAGGGACATGCCTCTCTACATCTTGCTCTCACTACATCAACACATACTCTATCAATGTCCTTAGCCGTGTAACCCCTATCTAACAACTCATCCTCAAGACCTACAAGTGCTTCAGCAAAACCATAATCTCTAGTATGTAAACGTGATGTTCTATAAACTTGATTTTTAGCAATATTTTTAAAAATATAACCCGGATGCATACTATCACGATACAACAGGGTATTCTTCCTATATGGTTTTCTATAAACTGAGGTCTGTAATATACCATCCGTACCTTTAAACAAGTGGACATCTAAAAAATAAATACAATCCAAATGTAACTTTTTAGTAAACCTGAAATGCCCAGTAGTAGATTCAAGATAAGAAACAAATTCAATTCAGACAAACTCGCATCCCATAAAAGAAAAATATCATCCACAAACCTCCTAACAAAACGCAAATGTTTAGAGAAGGCATGCTGATTAAAAATATGTTCAACCTCCCAATTAGCCATAACTAGGTTAGTGCAGCTATTGGTACACAAAATCCCCATAGCTACGCCAACCTTATGTAAATAAATACTGACCTTGAACATAAAAACATTATTCTCCAGGATTAAATACAGGAGTGTGCAAATCACAAAAATCATGTCACTAGAATACTCACTATATTTGTGTAAAACGATTCTAACTGCTTCAACACCTTCTAAATTAGGTATCACTGTGAACACCGTATTAACATCTAATGTAACCAAACCATATTCAGATAAATCATGCCCAATATTAATCTCATATAAATCAGTAAGAAAATGTTGCGTATCCCTAAGCACAGTCTTAACACTGTTAACAACTCTTCTTAACTTATATTCAACAAAAATTGACATAGGCTCTGTAAGCCAGCCATTACCTGACACTATGGGTCGAAGTGGGGGTCTCTATCATCTTTGTGCATTTTAGGAAGCCCATGTATATAGGGAGTGAAAGGAAAATCCACAGAAAAATAGTCATACAAATCCTGATCTATATACCTATTCATCAACATGTCATAAAGCTCATCTCTGACATGTTGGATAAGCCTACACAAACACGCAGGTTGTAACAATACATAAACATCAGGGTCAGACAACATATTGAACATTTTTTCATCATATCTAACCTTATCAAAGACAACCCCCCCCCCCACTTATCTGCTAGCCTAATCTGGATGTCAACATTTTCTTTTAAAGAATTCAGGGCAGCACCTCTCAGTATGTGTTAAATTCACAAAAATGTTTCTATTACACTAATGTTGCAACTCATATAAATCGCGTCCACATTTGTTTAAAAACAATTCAACCAAATTACACATCTATGGGCAAAATACACTCCGCTTTCTAAATTTAACAGCATCACCATCTATAATCAATAGAACTAGTAGCAACATTGGGAGAAAAAACAGTCTTAAGATGAAGAGGCGTGCCTATTAATACAGTGTTGAATATTTATAGGAACATACCTACCCGCACTTGCATGTTCAACACAAACTGAGTGTCTACTACTTCATTGTTACTTAGACTGAAGGGTGACCATCCAGAATTTCGTCTTGGTCACTGACCAGGTTCAAGGTTGATAGATCCAGAATTGGTCTTGGGATCCCGTAGTCTTTGGCACTAAAAATAACCTGGAATAAATGCCTAATCCAGACTGGTCCTGGGGGACGTGTTGGATGACCCATTTTGTCTCACATCTTTGCATTTTCTAGTGCTGAATCCTCCCTGGGTATGAGTAGAACGTCCGGGAGGCGTTTCAGCAGTGGAGGTGGCCCGAGGAATGGGACTGAATAGCCTCTAGACGATTTGCAACACCCAATGATTTTTTGTGATGGATACCCACTCCGTTAGGTGTAGCAATAGACAGACCCTGATTGCCTCCAGAGACGAGCAGTCGGGCAACCCTTCAAGGCTGCTGCACAGGTCCATCCGAGAACGGTTCTAGTCATCCGCAATTTCTCAGACCTTCTCTACCTCCAGGGCAACGTCTATCATATTCCCCTCTGCCCCTGGGGGAAGACGAATCCAGAGTGTCTCAGGGAAAGTCTGAGATTTCTGGAACCACATCTTTTTGGTCCCTCGCTAATTCCTGGAGAAAGAACATTGAGGGGCAGAGAAGCGGATCCTGATGGCAGATAGAGTCTTCCCATCCTTCTCACTCTGAATTAAAGTCTCACGTAACGACTTCCCGAACAGAGAGGAACCATTGTACGGGGTATTGGTGAGTGACATCTTAAAAGGTTCTGAAAACTGACAGAGCCAGAGCCAGGTGTATCGCCTGATGGCAACACCTGTTCCAGCTGCTCTAGCATCTCCCTTGGTAGCACAGGAGAGGAGATGCATAGAAGTGTTCATGACTGACTTTAGAGTGGCCATATGAGCAAAAAACATCTCATCTGCAGACATGGACCCGGGGTCGACTCCGCGATCTCCTTCACTAGGTCTCACTGCAGCCGAATCGCATGCGCCATGTAATTCAACGTTCATACAGAAAAAGTCGCTGATGCATACACCCTCTTCCCGAAACTGTCCATCACCCTTGACTAAGTCTGGAGAGGGAACCATAGAGCTCTTCTTACCGAGCTCTTTCCTAGTGGCAGCTGCCACCACCATAGCATCAACCGGGGACCCCTTATTCCAGTGTGACCTATCTGAAGGGGGATCAAAACTATCTGGGCATTTGGCGATGAGCTCCACCATGTCCGGTTCCTTCTATGACCAAGATTTTATAAGGTCCACTAAAGGATCTGTGGGATGGGACATCAGGAAGTAGAGGGTACTGCACCAAATGCCGAGGAACACTGATTCGTCCAAGGTAGATTTCTGGGCAGACCAGCCCCCTCGCCGGCAGAGTTCCATGATGTCTCCAAGGGAAACTTCCTTGAGGGGTGACTAGGGGGGAACCTTCCCCTTCCTCCAAATTGGTGCCTTCAGTGACAGACTCCAGTGGAGAGCCTAAGGGCCTCCTTTTGCACGTATGTTTGCGAGGGATCTCCTCATTTGGGATCTCTGGGGAGGACCTACCAACGTCTTGCTACTCCCAACCAGAAGCTTCCTGAGGCAAAGTGGCAGCAGGCAGTCCCTGAGATGGCAGGATGTCCGGAACCGTACCAGAAACAGAGGGAGTCTGGGTGGCGTCAGAGGATGAGATACTCAAGGGTCTTTAGGAAATAGAGAGAACCTTCTCCACCACATCAAATGTCAAAGGGGAATGGACCTCCTGAGTAAGGACAATAGGAGCAGTCACCCTCTGACCCGACGGGGGAATCGCAGCCAAACCTCCAGACACACTTGGAGCCGATACCAACCCTTTGGATCCGACCAACACAGAGGCTACGGATCTGAGCCAGTCGGATCCAATCTGCTCGGTCAAAGCTGGCGTTGAGGTACAAGATAACATCGGCGCTGACCCCTTGACACAGAGTCCTCTGATCCAAGGGCTCCAAAACAGAAGGTCGGACCAGAAAAGGAGTAATCAGGGTGAAAAAGGGCTGCGCTCTGGAAGAAGAGGGGGCAGACAAGACTCCCATCTGTATCTGAGTGCAGATGAACTTCCATATCATCCTATCCATCTCCGCTTCACTAAGGCTCCATGTTGAGCAGGAGGAGGAGGTGACAGACAACGGCCTGGAGGGGCACTGAGGAAAAGCTTGAAACAGCGACCGGCTCCGGGGAGAACAGAGAAGAAAAGAGCCAGGAGAGACATCAGTCTCGGAATCTGCCTCACTTTAGGTGTGGGGGGGAGCCGGCCAGAACCGAATGATCCAGGGATCACTTCCTCAGCCTATCCTTTTCGACGGATTTGTCCCCATCCCGGGGCCTCTTGGTGGGAGTTTGAGTCCCAGCGGCCGGGGTGGTGGCAAGAGTAGAAGCCAGGGGGCACAGGGACTTGAGTCCCTGAAGAGGGAAGAAGGCCCTTAAGTATTAATTTGTCCCCCCGTCCTTAAGTGCCCAGGAATTAAACCCAGCACAGATGGAACAGGAGGTCTGGAGATGAGCTGCCCCTAAGCATACTACACACAGTGTGTGGCCATCGGCTGGCGAGAGCTTATAGCCACACTATCACCCTTTCTGAAACTTGGCTTGGGATTGTCACACATAACCCTCGCAGGCCCAGCACACTCACAATTACTCAAACCACGCATGCAAGGAAAATTTTTTTTTTTTTTTTTTTTTTTTTTAAACTGATGGAAACGTGTGGGGGGGGGGGGGTAGAAAGTAGAGAAGAAAGATAGAGAAGAGAGAATATTTAATCCCAAAAATCACAATTACCACAACTCTCTATGCTGACAGCTCAGATCACAATGTGGACATTACAGGCAGCAAATGAGATCTGAAGGGAGGAAGGACACAGGGGCACTGTGGGTAAGGGGAGGAGCTCTGAGCTTGGATCAGATGTTGGATTTGCAGCCACATCGGATCCAATATGGATCCGGGAACCCACAGGTTGAAGACCAAACGAGGACAACTACTTCAGATGTACCTATTGCTATTTCTCTGTGCTTTATGCAATCAAAGACAAAAAAGTTCTGGAAAGTTGCTGAGAAGTGCCAGGTATTACAGAAAACAGAGAAGAGTAAGAACTTGGGAAAGTTTGTCTTGCATAGTTAAGACCTGCTGTCTCTGTCCTGATTGTTGGAAGATGGACCAGACTATGCAAGATCAAGGATTACCTTGGTGATATAGCAGGGCTGAATCCTGTTCAGCCTTGCTTCCTGCAACACACTGGGGATTAAAGATACTGATGAGGAGGTGTAAAAGACTACCACCTCAACACTCCCCAAATCAGGAGCTGGGCAACACGTTTATTGCTCATGCTTCCATCTAAGCACATCTGGTACAAAACTCCTTCAACTGGTCTTTCCCTCTGAGGCAAATAAGTCCTTGAAACTTGCCACCTACTGGCTAAGCCCTGAAAAACCCTGGGATCCAATTTCTGCCAAGATGAGTTACCTGGTCCTGCTCAGCTGGTCTGCTACACTGTTCAAGTCTGATGTGCTACAGGCTGCCTAAAATGTAGGCCCAGATGAGAAGCTATGCCATAAGTTTGCATTACTAATCTACACATGTAGTAAAGGGGTAACCACCCAGTTTATATACCACATTGTAGTAGCGTGTTTTGTGATTACCTTCAGGGTTTCTTTGTGCCAAACTGCCATGAAAGTCTTCAAGGCAAAAATTATGAAAAGGGGGGGACTCCTGGTGAATTGCTCTCTAAAGTTATTTGTATGATCACGTCAAAGTGATCTGTGTTACTCCCACAAACATTAAACTTCACTGGATTTTCATCATGCACATCTTGGCAAGGAGACCCAGGAGAATGGAGGTCTACACATTGCCAAGAGCTCTCCAGAACCCAAGTGCTAACATTGCTGTCCACTGGTTTGTTTTGTGGCAAAGACAACATAGTCTGTTTAGTTACCCAATAATGCTTCCAGAAAAATGTCTTTGAGATTAAAACAAAAAAAGATCTGTAGAGGCTTAGGGAACATCCCAAGCTAGAAAAAAAATAAGATGAATTTATAGATTCATAGCTTAGTACTAGGTTAACTGCCCTTGCATGCCATTTTAAGCCTGGCCAATTATCCCTTGTGAGACTCAAACCCTGCACCTTGTGCTTGCAAGGCAAACACCTTAACCATTAGGCCACCCTCCCAACTCCCCCACCATTTACATTTCCCCAGTGAAGACTGTCTGAACTGGCCAATCTCTTATGTAGGAGGTAAATCTGGATCCTCCAAATCCTAAAATTGGCAACACCATTGCAAAACAAGAGCAGAAACAGTAAATTGGAAATATCTGTTTCTTGATTTGAACTTCCACAACACTCTGTGGTCCCTACAAACTCAAATAAATAAATGCATTCTTTAATATATAGGTTCACCAAGACAGCTTGCAGAAAGAGCAGCAATATTAACCGAAGGGTTAAGCTCACAGACTCATATCATCAATTTCAGCCATTAGCACAGCCCACATATCCACCCCATAGACACTGCAAAGTTGCACAGAATCCCAGAGAAAACAGCCCCAGACCAGCTATCAGCTTAAATCACAACAAAAATTAGCAAGACTGCAAAGCTGCATCACAACTGTTTTTGCTGTGTTTCAGTGCAATAGTCACAGATTTTCACATTAACATCCCTGTGATAATCCTCTTCTACACGGAGTGCCTGTGCTTATTGTGCAACTATAACTGTCCCAATCAGTGATAATCTTCTACAAGGAGAGCCTGTGCCTATTGTGTAAATGTGACTGTCCCAATCAGTGATAATCCTCTTCTACATGGGGTGCCTGTGCTTATTGTGTAATTGTGACTGTCCCAGTCGGTGCTAATCCTCTTCTACATGGACTGCCTGTGCTTATTGTGTAAATGCGACTGTCCCAGTCAGTGCTAATCCTCTTCTACATGGAGTGCCTGTGCTTATTGTGTAAATGCGACTGTCCCAATATGTGCAGACATTTAGTTTCTTTATCCTCACTATGGCCTCAGCAACGTTTCTGGCCTTTGGAGAGTAATATGGTCTATCTGCCCTACCCTTGCTATGCCTCTAGGCTTAAGTTATACATCCAAATATTTTCACTAATCCCTTAGCAACTTCGCTGTCTGATGGTGCCGCCTTCTACGCTAGAAATACAAGCTATGGGTATGCTTTTCCTCCTGTTACTAGTCTTTTACGGAAAGGGAAGCAGAAAAAAATAGTTACACAGACCCATATGTTTAATTTCACATTGTGGAAAAATAATGGAGAAGGTAATATTAGAGAAGATATTGTCAGAATTGGAAAGAGTGGGATTTACAATCATATATCAACATGCTTATGTTAAAAATAGATTTATTACCACCTGTAGCATGACATTCTATAACAATATAACAGCTATAAATGAATAATGGTGCTGTGATGCAGTTTATAGAGAGTTAACTTCAGCATTTGAGAGGGTCATACACAAAACACAGATTAATAAATTAGAACTACAGTAGATATCCATGTACTTTTGATAAGATAGATGGCGGCATGGATTACAAATAGGACATAAAACTATCATACAGCAACTGAACTGGTGAAATGCAGGGTTACAGTCAGGGTATCCCAGAAGTCTCTGTCCGGGGCCAATACTTGTTTAGACTGTATCTTTCAGATCTATATTTTTCTTCAGCCTGCACGCAGATGACTTGAAAATGCTTTACATGTGTTACAGATGGAGGATATTTGCAAACAAACTTGACTGAATTGAGCATTTGGGCACAGCAGCATAATACGCGGATATGCAAAAAATAAGCATAGAGACTTCAAAAACTAATTTGAAGGACAATATTTAAATATTTAATACAGCAACACAGTGACTGAAGCTGCAGATTCATTCAAGGCCTAGGTATATGGGTAGATCCAGCTTTGAGCTTTTCTAATCATATCACCCAGTTGGTTAAAGATAGTTATGAACTATAGGTTGTATAAAAAGATGTATATAAAGTCTAGAAGTTAGAAATGATGAAGTCATTGTTCGTTATATTAGACAAAAACTTGAAAATGGTATAAACAATATGGAAACCATGCAAGAAAACAAGCATAAGTAAAGTGGGAAGAGTACAGCGGAAATATGCCAAGGGCATGCATGGATGCGAAAATTTAAGCTATTATGAAGGACTAAAGTACCTGAACTTGTACAGCATCTCTTACAGATATCTAAGAGGAGATCTTATTCAGGTACACATGGCACTTAGAGACAACCACTTCTAGGAATGTTTAGGGATATCAAAAGTAGTAGAGAATCATCAGACAACCTTTGCAGAAGATTCTGTAGGAATGAGGTGTGCACTAATTAGTTCTCTGAGAGAGCAGCTGATTCATGGAGTAGACTACCAAATTACATTAAAACAAGCACGATCTTAGGTATATTTAACAGCAGTCTACATACTATTACGAAAACAACTGTTTTGGTATATTGACAGACTAGAAGGGCATTGCTTGTGCTTGAAATATTTGTGTGCGTGTGTGTGTGTGTGTGTGTGTGTGTGTGTGTGTGTGTGTAAAGGAATTAATTCAATACCAGGACATTAAAACATAAACAAGACCTTATTCATTATTATATCTGAATAAAAGCACTGCTCAGTTCTTCCCAAGGACTTAACTTACAATAAATCAACGTTTTTTGTTATACTTTTCTTTCCAAGGGAGTATTGTCCTGAGTTGATCCCCTTCACCCTCTGATCCAGTTCCTTTGTCCATTTTGTGTAAGGCAACCAGACCCTCCACATAATTCTAACTGATTAGCGTGCTGACAGACTGCATTCTTCAGCTGCCATCATATTAACTCATAGATCACCACCTTCGGCTTCTAGCACGAGAGAGGTAAACTAAAGCGTTTCCAGTGTTGTCAATTATTGGTAAACTCTTGTTCTACTTGTGCTATTTTCCACCTAATTTCAAGCTCATCTGCCTATGCAGTCAGAAACCCTTCCTAAACGGTACTTCCAATAAAACAACTGCTACTTCCTATTTCCATCCTCTGACGTACAAGCACAGAGTTGAATCAGCATCCATAAAATAGGCACCATCCTTCTTCAGGTTTTCCACAGAAAACTAAAAAACAGTAGCCTGGGGGTACAGTTTTCTTATCTACAAACACAGTACCCCTTACTGGCAGATTGTCAGTCTTATACAAATTTGAATGGATCAAAGTTCTAAAGTATGCAAGAGGGGTAAAGTGCTTGTTCCAGTCTGGAAAGCCTTTTATTTCATTAGAGTCAATACATACAATGTCAGGTTACTGTACACTGAGATCCAAAGACCAATATGAAGACAGTTCAGTTACAGCATTCAAGGTCAGGGTACTGTACACTGAGATCCAAAGACCAATACGAAGACAGTTCAATTACAGCATTCAAGGTCAGGTTACTGTACACTGAGATCCAAAGACCAATATGAACCACAGTTCAATTACAGTATTCAAGGTCAGGTTACTGTACACTGAGATCCAAAGACCAATATGAAGCACAGTTCAATTACACCATTCTCCAGGACATCTCGAGCATCACCCAAGGTGAAAAAAACTTTGTGATCAACAGCCATACTGGCAATCGCTCCTGAAATCTGCTCCTGTGTAGACACTAGCCAGTGAGACCACAACAGATAAATACAGACTATGAACACTGATATGATGCTCATCCTTGCTTTTTGTACAGAGCAGTGCTATCTGTAAGGAGACAACTGGCAGATTGATGAGATCATCTTCTCCGGACATTTGTACAGCAAACTCTGCACTGGGATTTACATTAAGAAGGGACAGGAAACCTGTTGACAAAACAAAAGTCCCATGGAAAGTATGAATAGAAAGTTTTTCAGCACACTAAATTCTCATAACTTCCTCAAAGCCAATCTTTTTAGTTGGGTATTGTTTCCGATCCTTTTGAAATTTAAGCACTTATGTGGGATTATACTTATGGTAACAAGGATAAAAAATGCAGCATGAGGAATACCTACAAATATAAACTAAAGAAGTCAGCTCAGGGAGCTGTTCACTAATAGCAGAGAGATAAATTGCTATATGTTGTCCAGAGCAGTTCTAGACCAGTTTCGGTTAAACATCAGTTGTTGGGAGTGAGATGCATTTCCTTTGCAGAAGCCTTGTGGTTAGGGGCTGCTCTGCTCGCTATTTCAACACAGCTCCTACCAATGGGAACTGTGGCTGAAACACAAATGACTTCAAGTAAGGCAAGTGACATTAATTAAATGTGTCCTGCAAAGCAGCACCCAAGGCACAATGCGTTTCTGTCATCAAAAACATGCAGGTCAGGGCTCTTATCAAGTCCTGTACTCTTGGCTTTCTCAGGGCTCTTATCAAGTCCTGTACTCTTGGCTTTCTCAGGGCTCTTATCAAGTCCTGTACTCTTGGCTTTCTCAGGGCTCTTATCAAGTCCTGTACTCTTGGCTTTCTCAGGGCTCTTATCAAGTCCTGTACTCTTGGCTTTCTCAGGGCTCTTATCAAGTCCTGTACTCTTGGCTTTTTCAGGGCTCTTATCAAGTCCTGTACTCTTGGCTTTCATTTAAGACTACTAAAACTTTCTGGCATTGTATGAAATCTTCAACATCTGAGGCTAAAACAACTACTCCTGTAGACTAGAAACAAATTGTGCTGCCAAACATATATCAGAGTTGTCTTCCTTAGTTCATCTCAACCTATGGGTTTTTATTGAATCGAATTGGATCAGAGGCTGGCAATTCTGAAATTTTGCCTCCTCTGATCAAGTTTCCCCTCCCGTATCTGGCCTACACTTAATATGACGGCCAAGAAAAATGAGGCTAAGACCAGAAGCGTTCATAAAAAGAAGTTATATACTCACCATAATGTTCCAACTGTAGTGTCGATTTTTTTTCATCTCTCCTCTCAGATGGGATACAGATCTGATCACTCGATCCAACTCAGCCGATACTAAGCTCACAGCAACCAAATAAGCTCTTGGACACTCCCCTTACCCACAATGCATCTCTCCCTATTCCCTCAAATCTTGTTTGCCATAATACACACTGGCAAGAAGCCCAGAGATAAAATCAAAAGAATTAAAGATGGTTGAAGAGGCCAGTTCTGCAGAGACCAGGATAAAAAAGCATGTCCTATCTATAAAATCTTCTCATTCAACCAGGGCCAGTGGCTGGAGGGACGGAATGTGAGGAGAGAAGAAGAAAATAGACACTACAGATGGAATGTTATGGTGAGTACATAACTCCTTTATCTGACATTCTCAATTTTGTCATCTCCTCTTCACAGATGGGACAAAGTCCCCAGCTTCTGATGGTTAGACCAAGTAGCCACTGTGCAAATGTCATCCAAGAAAACATTAATTTGAAAAATAGCAGATGAGGCCATGACCCTAGTGGAGTGAACTCTAACGAGCTTGGGAAGATTAATACCCTTAGAGGTGTACACAAAGGAAAGCAATCGGACAGCCATCTTGATAAGGTAACCTCTGAGACCAATGAACTTTTCTTGGGGCCTGCAAAGGCAATCAAACAACTGGTTTGTCTACTGAACCTTTTTGGTTCTATGCAAGTAGAATCGCAACTGCTTGTGTACATCTAAGTGTGGAATATATTCACCCTTATTGCTAAAGTTAGGAAAGAAGAAAGGCAAATGGATGGTTCGGTTGATATTGGTTGATGAAAACTTTGGGGAGAAAGGAGGGCTTGCTATGCACTGAGACTCTTTTACTGAGTAACCAAATACGAAGAATGTGAGCAGAAGGCTTGAATCTCTGAAATTCTCCTTGCAGACATGATTACCACTGGAAAAATAGCTTTCCAGGAGAGAAACTTATCTCCTCTACATTTTAGTTGAGACCACTTGTGAGGCATGAGAATAGATCTGCTCAACCTGTCTGCAATCACGTTGGACTTCCCAGAATGTGCATATACTGATCATGTGTAAATAACTAAATGGGTCTGTAATTTTTCTTTGTGGAGCTTTTCTCCCCGGGCCTCTGCTGAAAAAGAGCCTTTTCGGCTCAGACACCCCCAGTTAACAAATGTAAAATAAATAAATAAATCAATAGATCACAGGTGGCTGCAAGTTCAAAGGGTGGTTGCACAATCGAACATAGCACTAAATTGAGATCCCATGGGGAAAAGGATCTCTGTGAGGTTGCTTTAACAACAAGGCCCCTTTTAAGAATGCAAAGTTTGTGGAAAATTAATGACAAGTTATCCTCTCCAACATGGAAAAACAAAATCGCTGCTACCTGAACATTAATTGTAGAGGCAGACGCTCCATCATTAAAAAGCTGAGTCAGGAATTCTAAGACAAAGTGAACAGGAGCTGTGATGCTGTAATATGATCTACATTATGCTGTTATACCCATATTACAAACTACTTCATTTACTTCTGTACAGTTTCTGGGTAGATAATGTATGAGAAGACAACAAAATATGTTTGACTGGAGAGGATAGCGTGGGCCGTCTAGCAATTAACAGAACTGGAAAAACAAAGCAGTCAGCTTGAGATTGTGGAGATTTAGATGAACCAATGTCAGGTGTGACAGTAGCTCTATAAAGCTTTTCAGAATCCAGGGCTTCTTCTTAAGGTAAGGCCAGAGAAAGGGAAACCAAATTTGGCAAGGTCAGAACGGGGCAATGAGGATTACTGTTCTCTTCAACCTGCTCGCTTTCTCAATTAACTATGAGATCAATGGAAAGGGGAGAAAGGCATAAAGTAGACAGGGGGGGTCAATCATGAGTGAGAGCCTCCCTCGAGGACTCCTCCTGTGGGGGGGAACAGGGCAAAATAGTTGCTGCATTTGTTGTTTAGGGGGGAAAAAACAAAGCGGTCGCAGCAAAGCTGGCCGATCTACGGAAAATGTCCTCCTCTACCTTTTAGTTGAGAGACCACTTGTGAGGCATGAGAATAGATCTGCTCAACCTGTCTGCAATCACGTTGGACTTCCCCAAAATGTGCTTTGCTATGAGAAAGCAGTTGGAGATCGCCCATTGCCAAACTCAGAGCGCTTCTGGACAGAGGGTAAGATCTGGTTCTCCCTTGCTTGTTCATGTAGCAGACAAATGACATGTTGTCTGAGTGAACTGCAACTGTCCCTAGAGGAAGAGCAGCTTGGAATGCTTGCAATGCAAACAGCACAGCTGTCATCTCCAGGTCATTGTTGTGCAGGTTTGCCTCATCTGCAAACCAGGTTCCTTGGACCATTCTCCCCAGATAATGCCCCGCCAAGCCTATCTAGGAGGCATCTGTGGTTACTGTGGCCTGCGGTTGTGGGGGAACAAAAGATCAGCCTTGCAACAATTGGCCCGACTTCATCCACCATAAGAGGAATTGCCTGCATGTGCTAGTAATCAAAATCTGGTGGTACATGGAATGATTAAGAATTGACCATTGGACAGTTAGAAGCCACTGTAGAATCTTCATGCTTCCATTCTGATCTTCAGTGTAGGGTCTCTGGATAGCAGAAAATGAATGCCCATGGCAGAGTCTTAACTTCCTTCTCACACCTGGAAAGGGCTTCTAACTTTTGGTCCAAAAAGAGAGGAACCATCAAATGGAGCTTTGACAAAGGAAGACTTAAAGGGTTCTGCAAAGTCACATAGGCACATCCAGCCATGCATCCTCATAAGCGATGCAGGAACCCACCTCCCAACTTGTCCCTTCAGCTGTGTGTGCGCAATAAGTCGAATGGAAGAGATAACTACAGAGTGCTGAGGGTCGCTAGCTGGGAAGATACCTTTTGACGAACCCCCCTCAGCTACTGTGTCTTCCAGGGTATCTGACATCTCCTTAATCAGATCCCTTTGTAACCTTGTAAAATGGGAGAGTGTTCAGCGATTGCATGGTGTTGTTTGCCCAGTCAGGATGTAACAGACTTAACATTCGTTGAGTTCTGTTCAAGCAGCTTTATTATGAACAAACATCAGGAATGAGGCAACAACTTTAACTAAGATAAACATGTAGACAAACTGACGCTCTCCCATACGTGTTCACTCTATGGCTGCACTCTCAAAATGGGACTGAAGCTAGCATGTGCCTGCTATTCATATGCATGTGCTGACCTTGGAAATGCTTCTTAAAGGTACAACACACTAACATAATTCTACATACTCCCTCTGAGAAATGAATTGTACTTCATTGATGACACTGCTCGACATGCAATAAATATAAGAAAGTTCTTAGACATGCAAATGTACAGAACTAGATACATATAGACAACTATGTCCAGGCTGCTGTGTATTTCACACTAGATCTAGGGATGAGGCCAAATCATGTGACATAAAAGTTAGACTTGGGTCTAGTAATGGAGACCGTGTCTGCTGAATATTCAACCTTGGGCACATCAGGAACATCCATCAGAAGTACTAATGGAAGTTAAGACACGTTCTGGAAAAGGAACATTGTCTGGATTGCTCTGAGATCTAGAGTCTATATCACAGGAACAATGCTGCCTTACCGGTACTGATATAGGAAGAAGTAGTCTGCGATTTCTCCTGTACTCCACACCCTCAGATCCACAAAATAAGATCTCTGCTTGGTACATAAACCTGTTACTTGACCAATCCGGTCGAAACCTTTCACTGCATGTATCCTCACTTGCGCTCCTTTTTTCAATGGACAAAGAAATCTGCTCATTTTTTCATAACTTGACTTCTGAAAAGGTTTTCTGAGAAGCCGATCTTTGATTGCTTTGTTTTTACCTTTAGGCCTCAACAAACTAGAATTGTTGGGCAAGGTCGTTCTGGTTTAATAAAAGTCTTTGAGCAGGCGAGACAAGTATATTGTCACGGGGTATGTTTCTGAGACTGAGTAAATTCAAAAAGACGTTAGTATTGTGATGCTTTTGACTTCTCTAGCAATTGCTTTGCAATCTGTACTGCACGTTCAGCTAGACCATTTGAGTGTGGACATTCATGATTATTGTTGGCATGTATAAAGTCCCATTCTCTTGCAAATTTCTGAAACAATTGACTGGTAAAAAGTGTATACCATTGTCAGAGATAAGCTTATAGGGACTACCGTAGACTGAGAAATGTGTTTCAGCTTGGTAGTAACAGTAGTGAATGTTAGGTTAGGCAACAAATCGATCTCAAACCAGTTTAAATAAGAGTCAACCAACACTAAGTAATGCTGATTGTTCCACTCGAATATGTCGCTGGCTACGGTTGACCAAGGTAGTTCAGGAACTTGACTTAGCTGAAGTGGTTCTTTTTACAGATGCGGTTTAGTACTATTACATTGTCTTTTACTAGTAAAGGCCAAACTACTAGTCCTCTTGCCCTACTTTTGGTAGATTTGGAACCTGAGTGGCCACGATGCAAAATCTGAATATATTCATGCTGTAAGGAAGTGGGAAAAACAACTTTAGGAACTTTGAAAATAATGTCATCCTTCATCAACATCTCATCTTTGTAAGGAAAATAAGGCTGTACTTCAGGCGGTACACTGGAATACTTTGACGGCCATCCTACCTGGATGCAGAAGATTGCAAGTTGGGAGCGATTATTAACTGCCCAAGTGATGTTGGCATCCTACAGAACGGCCTCACAGACCAATGACTGGTGTCAGAACCATTGCCTTAAGGTCAATGCCAAAAAATGTGTGTAGTCATCCCCTTTGGGGAAAAACCCAGTTCCCGAGACAACAACCTCTCTTTTGATCACCACATTGCCACTGTAGTCAGAAAATCCTTCTGTGTGGCACATCTCATTACTAAGGGTTTTGCATCCAGGAAGAAAGAGGACATTGTCTCCCTCTACTCTTCCTTCATTAGGCTAGTCAGAGTACAATGACCCATTTGGCATGTACCTCACTAGACACTTACAACTAGAGAGGCCACAAAACTACCGAAAAGAAGATCCTAGGCCTTAAACACTTGTTCTATATGGACAGACAAACTCCAACTATTCTCGGTCTCATATCGCCTACTTCGAGGCGATCCCTGCTTGACTTACAAAGCCATGTCTGACCCAGCTCGGTTAGAAAGGCTACATCTAAAGAAATCCCAATCCCTCCGCAACACACGCTCCAGAGACCTCAACTTCACCACCACAATTAACAGAACATGCGGGAAGGACAGGTTCATAACCCAGAGACTGCCCATGCTATGGAGTAGACTTCCCATACATGTCAAGCAGAGCACCTCGCGGACCCTCTTCAAGAGAAATCTTAAGTGGATGGGAAACAGAAAATTCACCCTGGGGAAAACTCCAGTGGTTCTATAAGACAGAGGCACTGGGAACTAAGGTCGGGTGGCACCATGCCAGGGTAATCCTATGGCTAGGCTTGTAAAGGCCTCGGGTCCATTAGCCTAGTACACACCTATGATCTCTCAGCTGATCAAGTCTCATGGTCGAAAAATTATGCACTTCTATGACATCAAAGTCAAAATTCTCTACATCCAACTGTTCTGTTGTATTTCTGGGCGATCTGGATAAAGTATCAGCCAGATAAAAAAGTTTGCCTTTCAAATAAACAATTTTGAAGTTATATTCTGTAATTTGAGCATCAGTCTTTGTAATCCTGCTGGAGCGGAATGCACAGGCTTCTTTAAGATAGTAACCAGAGGCTGATCAGTTTCAATCTGATTATCTCGACCATAAATATAATCATGAAACTTTGAACATGCAATCAATTGCCAAAAGTTCTTTCTTAATCTGAGCATATTGCATTTCAATTTGGCTAAGAGTTCTTGATGCATGGGCTACTGGTCTGCCCTCATAAAATAACTGCGCAAAGACAAAACTTTTAAGCGTCACAGGAGAGAGTAAATGGACTATCGAGAGCATAGTATTTCAGTGCAAGTGCAGTGGCAATTTTCTGCTTAATATCACCAAAAGCTCTCTAGTGATGTCCTAGACAATACCATACAACATTTTTTCTTGTTAGCTCTCTTAAAGGCACTGTCAAATTCACTGAAATCTGGTAAGAACATTCTCAAATAGTTAATCATACCAAGAAAATGCTGTAGAGCTTGAACATTATCTGGTGCTGGCATGTCACGAACAGTTGTTTGCTTAGACGAGTCTAGTCGTAAACCTGCACTGGTAAACAAATAACGTTCATATGTGACTTCAGGTAATTTGAATTTGCACTTCAGAGGAATGAGCTTAAGTACACTTCATGTGCTCTGTCGAAAACTTTGAGGTTCGTCAAGCTCTGCTTCACCATTGCCTCTGACCAACAAATCACCTATTATGGCACAGGGATTCATAGGTTCATACTAGGCTATCTGCCCAAGGGCATTTATAAGCCTAGCCCATAGTTATGTGCCTTTCGCCACCCCTTTAGTTTGAATAAAACTATGCCTATTATTTTGCTGTGCCTCTGTCAAGCAGTGACACTGAAGTAATCCCTGGGGTATATCTGCGATCTCCCATCCATTGGTCAAGATTCCTCTTGAACAAGGCCAGCGAGGTGCTCTGCCTCACATGTACCGGGATTTTGTTCCACAGCATAGGGAGTCTCTGGGTGATGAATCTGTCCCTCCAGCACGTTCTATTAATAACCGTGTCAAGGTTTTAGTCTCCCGCCCTTGTGGTTCTGAGGGATCTAGATTTTTTGAGGTGAAGCATATTAATCCAATCTGGGTTTGACATGGCCTTATATGTCAGGCACAGGTCACCTCTGAGCAAGCGGTATGAGACTGAATAGAGCTGGAGTTCTTTCAGTCGGGCAGCATAAGACATGTTTTTGAGACCCTTTATCCTTTTGGTGAGGAACTTTTGGGGCCTTTCCAGCTGCTGCAGGTGTCGGGTCAGATACATTCCGAATGGGGCATTGTACTCAATCATAGGTCTAATGAGTGATGAGTACAGGGGGACGATGACCTCCCTTGATCTAGATGTGAATCCCTTCATGATCAGGTGGGCAATGTAGAAGGTTTTCCTAACTACTTTAGCAACATGAGTGTCAAGCGAAGGCTACTGTCAACCTGGGTCCCCAGATCCCTGATGACTTCTTCTGTGCTCAGTGGATTGCCACCTATATGGTAGCTAGGGGTAACCTTGTTTTTCCCGAAGGGTATGACTATGCATTTCTTGGCGTTTACCTTTAGGCCATGGCTCTGGCACCAGTTATCCGTTTCTGTGAGGCCCTTCTGAAGGATATCTGTGTCAGATGTGTTTTTGACTATGGCGCCCAGTTTACAGTCATCTGCAAACTTTGTCAGCCATAACCCTCCTGTGTTTGCTTGTACTTCAGAAAAGTAGATGCCGAACAAGAGTGGACCCAGGACTGAGCCTTGTGGGACACCACTTGTGACAGGCTTTGAGTCTGACATGGCTCCAGCAACTCTGACCCTGTGGGTTCTGTCACTTAGCCAGTTTGCAACCCATCTTGTGATGTATGGGTTTACATTCAAGCTGATGAGTTTTTCGATGATACCTGTGTGGGGTATTGTGTCGAAGGCCTTTGCCAGGTCGAGGTAGGCTGAATGGACTGCCTTTCCCTCATCAATGGCCTTGGTGACTCTCGAAAAAGTCAACCAAGTTTAAAAGGCATGATCTGCCTTTGACAAAGCCAAACTGGGTTGGATCCAAAGTCTGCAAGTTCCCTATGTCTTTATTTATGAGTTCCATTATGATCCTCTCCATGGCTTTGCAGATAAGGCTTGTCAAGCTAATGGGACGGTAATTTCCAGGGTCGGTGGAGGCACCGCCCTTGTGAAGTGGGACCACAGTCGCTGTGCGCCACTCCTTGGGTACATATACTGCGGTGAGGCTAAGATTAAACAGCTGTCCTAACTGTGGGTTGAATTCCTCATTGAGTTCGTGGAGCACACAGCCGGGGACACCATCCGGTCCCATGGATGCTGTGTTTTTTGCCTTGGAGAGAGCAGTTCTCACGTGGGCATTGGAGATGTTTGGGGGGCTACAATCCTCTGGTATAGATATCTCTCCTTTTGGGAGGGAGGGGGGGGAGAAGTTTGCACTGAACCTGTCAGCCAGTATGTTGGCAATGTGTGTAGGTTCAGTAATCTTCACATCATTTTGAACTAATTCTGAGCATATCTGGGAGTTTCCTCCTAGGTTTCTAACACAGATTGTCTTTTGAGTCCTTGGCGATTTTTCTCTCAAAATTTGCCTTGGATGATTTTATGAGAGCTCTTAGTTTTTTACTTATAATGATCAAAGGTGTCTTACCTTTCAAGGATTTTGCTCTATCTTGTTGTAGCTTCCTCCTTTTGTTGTAGAGCTTGTTTATGGCTGGGGTCCACCAGACTGGACGCTTGCCTTTGGTACAAAGAGTCTTAGTTTTGTTTGGGATTGCCTGATCCATGCAGTCCTGTAGGTGCTGGTAGAAGGCATTTGTAAGTGATTTAGCGGTTTGAGTAATGTTTACCACTGGCTCAGGGGCCTTAAAGGAGACCACACTAGTTTTTAGAAGTGTGAAGTCGGCTTTTGAGAAGTTTTTCACTGCGGCCTTTTTATTTCAGGTGGGGCGGGATGAGGACCTCCAGCGAGATTAGTTTATGATCTGATCTCACCAGTGAGGGGTATACTTCGGTGTTGAACATTGTGATCCCATGTTCGTGATGATGAGATCAAGTATGTTTTCTCCTCTTGTGGGGATGGTGACTAGTTGTTCCATGGCATTTGAGTTTATGAACTCCAGGAACCTTTGGGCTAGAGTGTTTGGGCTTGAGTAGTGTTCCCAGTCTATATTAGGGTAGTTGAAGTCACCTAGTATGATGGTGTTTGGAGATACATTTGTCCCCTCCAATGTTTTCAGGAAGGCCATGTGAGGTTCCTGAGTTTGAGAGGGTGGCCTGTAACATGCTACAAATTGCAGAGCAGTCTTGCCTATGGTTAAGTGCACCTGGATGGTCTCCGATGCATCGTGCATTGCCACCAACCTTGAGGTGTGGGTGTCCTTTATGAATATGGACACCCCCCCTCCTTTCTTGGTGTTGTCCGGATTTTGGGGCCGGAACGCATGATATCAGGTGAAACCTGACAGTGCTGGGGTGCTC
>NC_056748.1:1134418999-1134541499 GCF_019279795.1 Protopterus annectens | reverse complement strand
CTCTCAAAATGGCAATGAAATTAGCACATGCTTGCTATTTATATGCACATGCTGACCGTGGAAATGCTTCTTAAAGGTACGACACACATGCATATGTTACACAAGGCAAATGCTGCTGAAGAGAAAATTCGCTTCCCAGATTTATCCATTGTCCTAGAATCTTTATTAGGAGGGTGGAAAGTAGAACTCTCCTCCAAAAATTCCTTTTTGGTCACTGCTGCCACGACCAAAGTATCTACTGCAACACCTTAGTCCAGAAGGCTTTATCTGAAGAAACTTTAATTATCTTGTCTGGTATCCGGGGAACAGGCTCAATGGAATCTGGTGTTTCCCACATTCGCTAAGAGATCAAATCTATGAGAACATCTGCAGGCTGAGTCACCCAGGAATAGGATGGGAGAGAACTACAAGCTGCCAGGTACACCAACTCTTCAGTAGAAGAATTAATGGACTACTAGCAGTCTCTGTTTCAATATTTCTAGAATCTCCCCAAAGGATATGTCCTCAGGTGGTGACCATGGGTATCCTTCTGCGCCATCAAGGTCAGTGTTTTCAGTGGCAGCCTCCTTGGAAAAGTCAATGTGTTTCCTCTTACAAAGTCTCTTCCAAGGAATCTCCTCAGTGGGAGACTCTGGTGAGGTAATCTGAAGAGACAGGGGGACCCTTGAGTTCTCTCTGTCCCAGTGGAGCTTCCTGGTCAGAAATGGTGCACAGGGAATCCTGATGGGAGTGAGGATCCGAAGGGGGAAGACACCCTTTTAGTTGCAGTGGCAGCAATCACCCTCACCAAAGCCCCAAAGGCTGACTGCGTGAAAGAGAGCTCCAGCTCTAACAAGACATGCTTGCAAGACAGACTCTTCCAAACCGGAAGGCAGCTCACCCAGAGTAGAAGCCGGAGCCAAGCTCACCTGCACAGAAGCCCAAAGATGCATCAACTACTCAGACAACCTGGCAAGTCTAACGTGCTAGAGGACTGCAAGGGTCACTACGGCTTTCAGAGCCATCCAGATCCGAGAAAGCAGAAGAGCTGAGAGCCAAGGCCTGATCTGAAGAGGATGCTCTCTGATCCAACCTAAAGGGGATCGGGGGTATCAGGTCCAAGGGCTCCGAAACTTGTCTTGAAGTCACAGAGAAGGATCCAGTGGGGGAGTAGTAGACTCAAGAAGACCTTGAGCTGAGTGGGTCAGGGCCAAGGATGACTTAGTTATGCCCTGTGACCACAAAATCTTCTGCACAAAACGTTCTACGTTGTCCTCAGTAAGGCTTCCAGTTGAAAGAGAAAAGGATCCAGAAGAGGATCTTGGCCTGGACAAAAAGGGGATGATACTCAGAGGTACAGGTTCAAAAGTTGGAGAGTATCTGGTCCAAGGAAGAGTTGTAATGGGCTTAAAGGCACTCATCGTTGGCTCTGGCCCATCTTTACAGGTGGGTCCGGAGCCAAAGATACAGGATCTGACTTGGCAGTAATCAGTACCGAATGCTCCAATAAATCTATCTGCAAGTTTTGAAGTTTTTGTCTTGTGCTCAGAGATATCAGACAGACCCAATGAAGGCCTGTTGTCCTTATCACCAGCTTTTACAGACAGGGAAGAAGCCGGACTGAATTGGGCAGACCAACTTAGAAGCCGATTCAAGTGGGGGGAGCAGAAATGGCCTCTTAAATGGCCAAGGGAAGCATCCCTCTTAAAATCAGTTTATTCCTTCTTTCAACAATGCGTGGTGGTTGAAAGAATAAAAAATAGAGCAGTTCTGCAAGTGTAGAGGTCCTAAACAGGCTTGTCGTGTTTATCTAACATGACAAGAAGGTAGGCACTGAAAGGCAGAATACGTTAGAAAGATTTTTTGTTTTGATAGAAAACGTTAGGAGGGGAAAAAGTACAGTTTTGTACCTACCATAAATGTAGATGTTCGAGGATTCCATTGCTGCAGTCCTTACTATTGGGTATAGTCCGCATCCAGTCGGCCCGAATACCAGAGTATAAGGCTGACGTCGGTCAGGGCGCATTAGACTGACGTCAGTACGTCAGGGTACTAATGCGCATGACCGGCGTCATATCCTCAGTCTTTTCTTGCCCCAGATGTCAGAAGACCCTAAAAAGACAAGGCCCAAAATACCTGCACCAAAACATGAACAATATATACAAAAATATAAGCATGTAAACTCACCTACACAACCACCCCTAAACACAGAGGGAAGGAGGGAGGTAAATTGGACTGCAGCAATGGAATCCTCGAACATCTACATTTATGGTAGGTACAAAACTGTACTATGTTCTTTTCCATTGCTGCAGTCCTTACTATTGGGTAGAATCCCAAAGCAGAGGTAAGGGAGGCTGGCAAATCATAAAGAAGCAGGAGCTGACAACATGCCTTGCAAAACAGCTGTGGCAAAACCAGCCCTAGACTTAGAGTAGATAGGAAGGTGATAATGCTTAGAGAAAGTATGCACTGAACTCCAAGTAGCTGCTTCCAAAATATCCTTAGTTGCCACCCCCCGTAGAAATGCTGTGGAAGTGGCAGTAGCCCTAGTGGAATGAGGCCTAATCCCAGCTGGAATCTCCTTGCCATGATGGGAATAACAAAATGCAATGCAAAGCCAATCCACCTAGAAATAGTTTGTTTTGACACAGGCTTGCCCTCGAACTCAAAGCAAAAGAAACAAACAACTGCTGAGACTGCCTAAAATCCTTAGTCCTGCTTAAGTAATAACGCAATTGCCTGTGTACATCTAAAGTATGCAAAATCTTTTCCCCTTTATTTTGAGGGTCTGCATAAAAAGTAGGCAAATGAATAGTTTGGTTTAAAGCCACACTAGAAACCACCTTAGGCATAAAGGAAGGATTAGTACGTAATGATACCCTATCCTTATGGAAAATCAAAAAGGGCTCGACTGCCATAAGGGCCTGCAATTCAGACACCCTTGTTGCAGAAGTAATAGCCAACAAAAAAGCAGTCTTCCATGACAAATATTTCAATTCAGCAGTAGCCGCAGGCTCAAAAGGTTGTAGAGTAAGTTTTTCCAACACAAAATTGAGATCCCAAGCAGGAGTAGGAGCTCTACGTGGGGGTCTTATATTCTTTGCCCCTCTAAGAAACTGCTTGAACAAAGGATGCGAAAACAATGGTGGGTCACAATCATAGTGAGCTGAGATTGCTGCAGCATGAATCTTAATGGAAGAGAAGGACAGACCCTTGTCCAGTAACTCAGTAAGATATTGAAGAGCCATACTCAAATTAGGCTCAGAAATCTCCAAATTCTTTGCTTTACTCCAAAATAAAAATCTCTTCCATTTTTCTGCGTACACTTTCCTTGTACTAGGTCTTCTAGCTTCCATAAGCACATTCAAAACTTGTTGAGGAAGTTGAGACCTGCTGTGTTTCAACACAGAATATGCCAGGCTGTCAGATGAAGAGAGTGAAGCTTGACATTGAGCAGATGACCGTCCTTCTGGGATAACAGATGTGGAATCAAAGGTAAAGGCCATGGAGGCTTCTTTACCAGACTCCGTAGTAGTGGGTACCAGTGTTGCCGAGGCCAATCTGGAGCTATCAAAATCATCCTTGGCCTGTCCTGTCTGACCTTTAACAGTACCTTTGGAAGAAGAGGCAGAGGTGGAAAGGCATACACATGAAGGTTTGTCCAACTGAAAGACAGAGCATCTACTTTCCAAGCTGTGTGATGAAACCCCTTTGTGCAAAACTGTGGCAGCTGGTGGTTTAGTGGAGAAGCGAACAGATCTATGTCTGGAGTTCCCCATGACACTGTCAAGTTCTGAAATACATGAAGATCCAGTTTCCACTCGTGGGGATCCATGATTTGTCTGCTTAACACATCTGCTAAGGAGTTCTGTGCTCCTGGCAGAAACCTTGCCTGAAGAGTTAGGTGCAAGCGTAGCGCAGTCTCCCATACACTCATTGCTTGCCTGCATAGAGGATAACAATGTGTTCCTCCTTGTTTGTTGATGTACCACATGACAGTTGTGTTGTCTGTTAGAATCAACACCTGCCCTGGAAGAAGTAACTCCTTGAAAGCCAGTAATGCGAACTGGACTGCTAACATCTCCTTCATGTTGATATGTAGATGCTGTAGTCTGGCAGGCCACTTGTCTTGTATCCACTTTCCATTTAGATGAGCTCCCAAGCAATGTCCGAGGCATCTGTCGTTAAAATCTGACTCGCCTCTGGCCGGGTCACAGAGAGTCCCTTGTTTAGGTGACATTCCTGAGCCCACCACAAAAATTCTCTTTGAAGGCAAGGTATTATTTGAATGACAGTGTCTAAATCCTGGCAGTGCTGTGTCCATACATTTTGAGATACCATTGTAACTTCCTCATATGCAGTTTGGCATTGGGAAGCACCAGAATACAAGATGCCATGAACCCTAATGCTTGAAGGACTGTCTTTGCAGTCAGCACGGACTGATGAGATAGTTGATGGAAGTAAAGTGATAGACTCTTTTGTTTGTCCGGGGTTAAAAAGGCCATCTGGGCTGCTGTATTCAGTCTCACACCCAGAAAGCACATGTCTTGAGAGGGTACTAGACTGGACTTTATTTCGTTCACAGAATACCCTAGGCATCTTAGCACTGCTATAACATATTCCAGATGCTGTAGAAGGTCTTCCTTTTCTTGAGCCAGACTCAGGCAGTCGGCTAAATAAGGATAGATTTGAATTCCTTGTAGCCTGAAGTAAGCTATCACTGGAGCCAGAACCTTTGTGAATACTCTGGGCGCAGTAGATAAGCCAAAGGGCAATGCAGAGAACTGATAATGAGAATCTCCAGCTCGAAACCGCAGATACTTCCTGTAACTTAGCCTGATAGGCACATGAAGGTAAGCTTCCTTGAGATCTAAAGTTACCATCCAGTGATCTTTGCCCAGCAGGGGTAAAAGCTGTTGTAACGTCAACATCTGGAACTTGGGAATGTCCAGATAAGAGTTGAGGAGAGATAAATCCAAAATCGGTCTCCACGTGTTCCCCTTCTTTGGTACTAGGAACATGCGAGAATAAAATCCTAGGCCCCTTTCTGATACAGGGACTGGCTGAATGGCCCCATTTGGAGTAACTGAGAAACTTGCTTGTGAGCCTCTTTCCTTTGTGGAGGAGGAACGTCTGGCATGCCTTTGAAAGGGGGCATTGTATGGAAATAAAATCTGTAACCGTGGTGAATGATGTCCAACACCCATCTGTCTTGAGTAATTAAATCCCAATTTTCTTTGAAGAGAGACAGTCGTCCTCCCAAAGGAGCTGCCAGACGAGAGTCTACTGGCAGCTGAAAAGGCAGGTCATTGGGTCTGTTTACGAAAGGACTGACCCCTGCCCTCACCAGAACTCTTTGCAGGTGAACTCCTGTTCTAGGCCTAAAAGAACCTTGAGCCCTGCCCCTACCACGTCTAGACCTACCCCTAGACTGGGAATCATAAGCAGGATATGTCCACCCCTTAGCAGGCCAATTTCTACTAAACTTCGTGGCTGTACCTGCAAAAATCTTTAACAGTTTGCAGAGATTTAGCTTTGTCCTCCATTTTCTTTAAAACTGCTTCCACAGGTGAACCAAACAACACATCAGACTGTAAAGGAGCATCCAAAATCCTTGTCTTAACATGCTCAGCCAAATTTTGATCCCTCAACCAGGCATGCCTGCGAAGAACAGAACTAGTGGCAGCCACCCTCGAGGAGGCCTGCACAGCATCAAAACCACATTGCAAAGAATGCTTGCCCACTTGTTCAGACACATAAACTAAATCCAGCAATTCTTTACAATCAATACCTTCCGCCAAAGCATCCACCTTAGATTTCAATTGTGAAAGGAGATAAGTTTGATATTTCAGCATGTGAAACTGACAATTCAACGCTCTCATGGCTAGAGTGGAAGAAGTATACACTTTCTTACCCCACCTATCCAACGCCCTTGCCTCTTTGTCAGTGGGAACAGGATTTTTAACCACAGAGGCCTTAACACCTTTAGGCCCCTGAGAAACAGTTTCTGGGTCCCCTAGGACTCTTAAACAAATACTTATGAGCTTCGGGCACCCTATAGTACCTATCAGGTTTAACAGGAGCAGGAGGCAAAGAATCAGGGTTCAGGGAAGCCTCTGCAAAACATCTTCCACCACATTCAACACAGGAGGTATAGCTAAGGGCCTATGCTGGGGTAAAACAAGAATTCCCTAAGCCTCTTCCTGGAATCAGAGTAATCCTGGCCTTCCCATTTAAAGTGCTCCCTCATGGAATGCAGAGTCTCTGAAAATGAAAAATCCTCAGGAGGAGAAGCCGAAGGAGTGGCATCATCCACATCAGAATCAGAATAATGAGGATACTCCTGCAAATCTTCCGCAGAAGACTCAGAAGCCCCTGAACCCTGTTCAAAACTGTCAAACTCTGGTTCCACCCTAGGCCTCTTATCAGGAGGGCCCATAGAACCTCTAATCATAGTAATCAAATCTTCTGCCATTTTAAGCATATGTTTCTTAGGTACAGAACCCGAAATGCTAGGAGAAGCCCCTACTGAAGCTGAACTTGGCCTACCTCTAAAAGAAGTTTTGGCAACAGAAGGAGAGGCTCTAACTACTTTGGGAAGAGAGGGAAGAATATTTACCTGAGAAGCCCCCTCAGCCTGGCCTGCCTCCTGAGAGGGTACATCCTGTAACAGTAAAGTTTCTGCCTGAGACTCCATAGAAACTCCTGGCAAAACCTCTGGCTCCACTGAGCCTCCTAAAGAACCGGCGTCCGGGACTGCCGGTTCATCAACCCTAGGCTTCGCTGTTTTGTCCTTGCGCTTCTTGGACGAAGCGGGCGTCGGAGCATCCGACGGCATTTTATAATTGCAACGCTTCCCAAACACTAATCTGGCACAGTCTAACCTCCTCTTAATAGTGCGTTTGTTAAACCTAGCACAAGAGCGGCAACCAACAACGTCGTGCTCAGGCCCTAAACAAGGTATACACAATGTATGGTAATCCCTATGAGGTATTTGTTTCCCACAAGAAATACAGTTATTCACTTTTCTGACATCCGGTTAAATACTGAGGCAAGAAAAACAAAAATGTTCCCAACGGGTACTTAGCCAACTCTGATTCGGTCTGAAACTCCGGTTTGAGGAAATATTTCAGAACGCCAACCTGCACTCGCAAAACTGCTTCTGCATCGGACCACGCGGCAAAAAAGACTGAGGATATGACGCCGGTCATGCGCATTAGTACCCTGACGTACTGACGTCAGTCTAATGCGCCCTGACCGGCGTCAGCCTTATACTCTGGTATTCGGGCCGACTGGATGCGGACTATACCCAATAGTAAGGACTGCAGCAATGGAAAACGAAGAACATCTACTAACGATGGTAGTCAAGGTTACCTAAAAGGTAAGGGATAAGTGAAAAAACTAAAAACGACTGTTATAGGGGAGAGAAAGAGAGGGAAAAACAAGTAACCTAATAAAAAGCGGTTACAGAGGAAATGTGAAAATTATTTGAACAAGGGGAGAAACAGGTCAACAGTAAGACACAGAATGTAGAGATGGAATAAGAAAAGGCAGTAATTTAAAACAATTGAAAGCAATTATGACCTGATGATCCAAGAGCTCTAAGGAAGGACCACGTCTTTCGCAAAGCGGCAAATGAGATCAGTGGGAACAGGGAGAGATGCATTGTGGGTAAGGGGAGTGTCCAAGAGCTTCTTTCGTTGCCACGAGATTAGTAATGGCAGAGTTGGATCCGATGATTGGATCTGTAACCCATCTGTGAGAAAGAGATGAACATTTTGAAAATATTAGATCAGAAGACATCAGGTAGGCCTAAAAACTCCACAAAGAAACAACAACTTTGGTGACACTTGGTAGGGGGACTAAGACGCGTGGAAGAGACAACATGGATCTAGCCTAATGTTAAGTACATAACTTTCGTATACAATGTTGTCTCTTCTGTTCGCCTCAATCTGCGAGGCAGAGTTCCCAACTAGACTAAATGTGTGGTATTACGAGAAAATATTATGCAAAGTGTTGGAGCCAAAAGAAGCCATGGACCTGGACTGAATGCCAAGCTTCCAATGACATGCAAAGATATGAGTGCTTGACCAGGTATCCAATGAGCAAATACCACCCAAGAAGGAGTGACCAAAGAAGACTTTTGAAGCAGATACTGTCCTGGCAGAATAACTTTACCTTTTAAGCCAAAAGCTCAAGCCATTCTAAGTGTATACACAAAGGATATGCTGTCAGACAGCCATCTAGACAGACAGACCTTAGAATCTGGTTTGCCAAGCTTAGGGAAAGAAAGAGCTGGTCTGTTTTCCTAAAACATCTGGTTTTAAGTATAGCCGTCAACTGATGAAATCCAGGTAGAAGCATATATATATATATATATATATATATATATATATATATATATATATATATATATATATCTACACACACACACACGCGCGCACACACGTTTCATTACGCGCGCGCACACACACACACACACACACGTTTCATTTTACTGGAGCGCATGGAAATGTATTCCTCTGTTCGAGAAAAGACAAACCAATTTAATGCCAGAATGGTGCAAGACCCAACCTTAATGAATGTTAAGCAGCCACTGCCAACTTTAAGGTTGGATCTAGTTCCAGGCAGTAAAATGTCTGCAGTGACTAACAAGTAACAGCAGCAGAAATAAAAGATTACTTTCTGCCTGCTGTCTATACCCGGTAACCTGTTCCCCACATGTTAAACTCAGTTGTTAAAATAACAGGATGTGTTAGCATCCATTTCCTGAAAGACACAGACTCAGACACCAATTTATGTCATTATTTACTGACTTCAGTCCTCAGTGGATTGTCCAAAACCACATTTTTTGAGGAGTAGACCAAAAATTTGAAGGAATAATCTGAACGTCTTGTGAAAATCTAGCGTTTAGAAAAGCATTACAGGCGAGTGTAAACATAACTGACTATATTACTCTACTTCTCTGACAGCACTTAAATGATTTACGGCTTTGAAAGACGGGTAAAACACTTGGTGTTTTTTTCCATGTAACTAGTCATGCATGGAGCAGATAATGCTCCATGCATTACAAAAAATTATGATTGGTTTGCAGATCAGAATCCTAAACTGTGTTTTTGGCATCCATGTTTCGCACACAATCAGGTTATGATCAGTAAGCCGATCATAATCAATGACTGTCAATGTTACTTTCACATACTTGTAAATGGGAGTATAACTTCTGTGGTAAGATGTTGTGAAAAGTTGTTAAAACCACTTTCTGTGGATAAAGGTGCATATTTTCTTTTGGGGACTGATAAAAGTGCTCAAAATGCTTTTGGGGGAGGGGTACTTTCCTGTTTATCCAACTATTGCTGCTAAGCTTCCCTGGGAAACCAGTAAGATTTCATCTTGACCATGGAACAAACTACCTGTCGCTTGGTTAGACCACCTTCCAGCCATAAAAAGAAAAGATAACTAAGCAGCCTTTGCAATCACAGCAGGCTGGTAATTCGACACAGGTAGTTGACTCTGCTATGGCAGAATCTAGTTTCCCCAGACCACTCATCTTTTCCCTCTGGTGCTATCCATACAGCCACCATGGACTGGGGGGTTTAATCATGTCCTCTGCAGCTGTTGGGATCTCATCACTGGGAAAGGGAGAGAGACTTTTGTTGCTCTCAGGAGGAGGGGCAGTGAATATGCACTTGCTTAGCCAGAATGTTGTGGCCATTGCAGGGGAAGTTGTTGCTGGCAATACTAGTTCTGTTTGCCCAAATTTTCCTGTCAAAAAGAAACTGAAAACTAAACCTTTAACTTCTCCTGTGTCAGCTCCTCTGAATAGTAGTAATTTATTAGGCTTGCCTCAGTCTTGTGCAGGCTGTTTACCCTTCTTGTATGGCGATTTCTAGTAAAAGGAAAAGGTATTCCTCTTTCCCTGAAGATGTTCTTGATTTGGAATCTGTTGGGTAATGTAAAGAAACAGAAAGAAGCAGGTTTTTCTCCTCAGATTTCTGTTACAGATTCTGTGGAGAGAACGATATTTGAATCTCCTGTGAGAATTCAAATTCTCTGAGACTATTTGCAGAATGTTCCAGTGCTTTCAGTGGTAGAACACGGAGGTTTCTCAGTCCCTCAGACAATATCATGAATTGTTACCAGTAGAATTCCCAAAACCTTCTCCCCCCTCTCAACCCCATTGGTAGACATGGCTGTTACAGTCCGTCCTGAACAGAGGAGCACATTCCATGCACTCCAATAAAATTAAACGTGTGTGTGTGTGTGTGTGTGTGTGTGTGTGTATATATATAAACATATATGGATGGAACTATGTTGTAACATCAAAAGTACGTTTCAGCGAAATGTACTTGAGCAAAAAAAAAAGTTATGTACTTACCATAACATTCCGTGTGAGTTGTTCATCTCGCCTTTCTTACACGTGGGTACAGAGCCGATCCATCGGCTCCGAGTCGGCCGCATTGCAAGCTCAAGATATTTCAGTAGCTCGAGGCACAATACCTATCCCATGATGCTCTGACTAACCTTCAGATCTAGTTTGCTGAATCCAGCAACAAAGGAACACCCTAACACACCCTAAATGTCAATATGTGTATATATAAAAAAACATATAAAAACATGTATGTACAGTTAACCACAGGAAGAAAGTCTGGTAGAAGTAAAGAACAGTAGACAAACCAGACCTCCAGTCGTAACCGGTCTTCAAGAACCCAGACCTCCAGTCGTAACCGGTCTTCAAGAACCCGGAGGGGGATGGAGGGTGGGAAATGTAATAACAAAGGCGAGATGAACAAATCGCATGGAACGTTATGGCAAGAACATAACTTCTTTATGTGAAGTTGTTCAGTCTCGCCATTTGTTCTTACACTTGTGTAGCATCCCAAGCACCCAAACCCTGGGTGGCTCACAGGAGTACATTCCTGAGAACAGTGGAACCAAAGGAAGCTCTGTCCCTGGAGGCCCTGTCCACTTTGTAATGAGTGATAAATGTATGTGGTTTTGACCAAGTGGCGGCTGCACAAATGGTGTCCAAAGGCAAACGAGCTGTGTGAGCTAGAGATGTGGATACCGCCCTAGTGGAATGAGCTTTCACCTTGTATTCTAAGGTCTGATTAGTTGAAGAGTATACAAACTTGATGCAATCTCATAACCATTTAGACAAGGTAACTTTAGACACAGATAGCCCTTTTTTGCTGTCAGCGCAACTCAATAGACTGATTCAGATTCGTCTCGGTGCAGACCTTCAGAAGAAAAGTGGGATTTGTCCTGAGAGACACTATCAGGAAAAAAATACCAAGTAAGGGGGCCTAATAGAAAGAGCTTGAAGTTCAGAAACTCTACGAGCTGAATTAATAGCCACCAAAAATAATGTTTTCCAAAATATGAACTTCAAGGGGCAAGAGGATGCAGGCTCAAAGGAGGGAAGCATCAGCTGAAATGATATTAAATTTAAGTTCCATGGTGCAACTGGTTGTTTGATGGGTGGCCTTAGGTGATGAGTCCCTTTCAAAAAGGCTTTACATAACCTGTGTGACATAAGATTAAATCCTTCAAGCCCCAAGTGAAAATTAGATATAGCGGCCAATTGAACTCTAACAGTGGCCGCTGCAGCACCTTCCTGAAAAATCATTGCGAGAAATTCCAGAACCATATCAAGAGGGGCAACATAGGGGATCAATATCTTATTGAGAGGCCCAGTAAACAAAACGTTTCCATTTTCTACTGTACAGTTTCCTAGTGGAGACTTTATGAGAGGAAACCAGAATATGTTGAACTTTGGAAGACAGATTATATGACCTGGCTAGGTTCGGAAGAGGAGCAGCCAAGCTTCAGTTTGAGGGACTGAAGAGAGGGGTGAACTCCTGACGAATGCGTCAGAAGGTCTGGCACTGGGTCCAGAAACAAGAAGTTATGTACTCACCATAACATTCGATGTATGTAGTCCATCTCACCTCGCATTCTTACCCGTGGGTTCGGAGCCGAACATCGGCTCCGACTCTGCTGATTTTTCTACTAGCTCAAAGTCTCTCATTGGCTGGGCTAAGAGGGTATCCCATGGTGCACTGCTCCATATCCCCAGATCTAGTTTGCTGCGAAACAACATATGTACTTCATACACACCTCACATGCATATAGCCAGTCACTAATCAAAGGGAGACTCTGCAGATGACAACCTATCCTCCAAATCCTCCAGGCAGGGGGGAAGGTGGGAGGGTAAGTAAGAATGTGAGGAGAGATGGACTACATACATCGAACGTTATGGTGAGTACATAACGTTTTGATGCTATGTAGTCCTATCTAGCCTACATTCTTACCCATGGGACAGCATCCCTAGCACCTACATCCTGGGTCATAGGAAAATACTCCTGAGAACTGTGGAGCCAAAGGAAGATCTTCCCCTGGAGACCACGTCCAATTTGTAATGAGAAACAAAGGTGTGAGGAGAAGCCCAAGTAGCTGCCGCACATATATCATCCATTGACAATCTAGATTGATAGGCTGTGGATGTGGAAACAGCCCGCGTAGAATGTGCCTTGACTGGGAATGGCAAATTTTTATCTCCTGCCTGACAGACGAAGGAGATACAACTGGCTATCCATCTAGACAGCGTAACCTTGGATACCGGAGAACCCAATTGGCTTTCCGCAAAGGAGACAAAGAGTTTGTCAGACTTCCGGATATCTTTTCTCCGGTGTAGATAGAAGTGTAACTGTCTATGTACATCCAATTGGTGAAATCTTCTGCCTTGTTAGAGAAATGGGGGAAGAACACCGGCAGCTCAATGGACTGATTCATGTTAGACACGGAAGCCACGTTAGGAAGGAACGATGGGTTTGGTCTAAGAGAGACCCTATCTTTGTGGAAGATCAAATATGGGGTTTGATGGAGAGGGCTTGAATATCTGAGACCTGCTGTGCTGAAGTGATTGCTACTAAAAAGCTGTTTTCCATGTTAAGAATTTTAAATCGCAGGTCGCTGCAGGTTCAAATGGTGGTAGAGTAAGAGTAAGGGCTTGTAGAACAACATTGAGATCCCAGGGCATGACGGGCTCGGACACTGGGGGACGGAGCAACAGGGTACCTTTAAGGAATGCTTTACATAGTCTGTGTGCCATAAGACTAGGTTCATTCGCTACGTGGAAATTAGATATCGCTGCCAGCTGAACTTTGATGGTGGCTGATGCGGACCCCTGATAGAACAGTGTAGACAAGAACTCCAGAACTGAACTAATTGGAGCTGTGTAAGGGTCAATACCTCTAGCATAAGCCCAGATGGAGAAACTTTTCCATTTGCTAGAGTAAATCTTTATAGTGGATGGCTTATGGGAGGACGATAATATATGGACCACTTCTGGTGAAAAGTTATGACGTCTGACTAGCGATGGAAGTGGAGTAGCCATACTGTCAACCGGAGTGTCCTCAGAGAGGGGTGGAACTGTCCCGACATGCGTGTCAGTAAATCTGGTAGAGGGTCCAGAATTCAAGGAGTGTCCACAACGTATGGTTGAAGAAAAGAGAACCATACTTGACAAGGCCAGTGTGGGGCAATCAGAATCATTCGGCTTCTCAAGGGTTGCGCTTTCTGAATCACCCTTGGGAGAAGGGGAAACGGAGAGAAAGCATAAAGCAGACCGGAGGGCCAAACGTGAACCAGAGCGTCCCTGGGTGATTCTCCCTGTGGGGGGATCAGCATGAAGTAGTTGCAGCATTTCGCATTGAGAGGGCTGGCAAAAGGGTCGCAGCAAGCCTGACCCCATCTGCTGAAGATTCGCTCTGCCACCAGGCGATTCAGGAGCCTCTCTTAAGGCATAAGAATTGCTCTGCTTAGCCTGTCCGCTATTACATTGGACTTCCCCGGAATGTGCATTGCCACCAGAAACCGTTGGGAAGCTATTGCCCAATGCCACACTCGCATAGCCTCTCACAAAACAACTAACACACTCGGGCACTGAAATCACACACACAATTTAGCGATCAGCAACAAAAATAGCTATTAAAATAGCTTTTGGGTCTGAACGAACAACTTTCTCAAAGAGAAAAGGCAAAAAAGAAGGTACTTAGCTACAGCCAAGCAAGACCACGTCTAAGCTATACAAGCGGCAAATGAGATCTGGGGATATGGAGCAGTGCACCATGGGATACCCTCAGCCCAGCCAATGAGAGACTTTGAGCTAGTAAAAAAAATCGGCAGAGTGGGAGCAGACATGGGTAAGAATGTAGGCGAGATAGGACTACATAACATCCAAGGTTCTTCCAGTTGGTATTGATGAAGAAAGGGGAACCATATCTGCCGAGGCCAAAAAGGGGCTACCAGAATAACTGTCCTTCCCGAGCCCTTTGCTTTCATCAAGAATCTGGGAATCAGTGGGGTTGGAGGAAAGGCATAAAGGAGACCTGAGGGCCAATCGTGCACAAGTGAAATCCTGGAACTGTCCCCCGGTGGAGGGCTGAGAGCAAAGTAGCTTCTGCATTTGGCATTCATCGGAGATGCAAAAAGGTCGCAGCAAGCCTGGCCCCATCTGCGGAATATCCCTTCCGCCACATTTTGTTTGAGGGAACACTCGTGGGGTAACAAAATCGCTCAGCTCAGTTTGTCCCTATCGCACTGGATTTCCCCGGGATTTGCATTACTAACAGGAAGCGCCCGGTGGACACAGCCCACTTCCAAATCCTCAAAGTTTCTCGGCATAAGGGGTATGATTTGGTTCCCCCCTGTTTATTTATGTACCAGACTATCGACATGTTGTCTGTCTGAATCACAATCGTCCCCTGAGGTAGAGAGTTGTGAAAGTGCTGCAACGCTAAAAGCACTGCTCTCAACTCCAGGACGTTGATGTGCAAATTACATTCTATCTCTGACCAGGTGCCTTGGGCAGTTTTTCCCTGAAAAAGCCCCCCCCCCTACCCTATCAGGGAAGCGTCCGTGGTCACTGTGGCTACTGGAGGGGGTAATATAAATGGTCAACCTGTCACCTGGTGGCAGTTTAACCACCAGAGAAGGTCTCTCTTGCAAGCATCTGTCAACAGAATATTGAATGACATCGAGAGCTGTTGGCAGGACCACTGGAAAAAAAACAACCATTGTAGTATCTGCATGTGCATCTGGCCCAGAGGTACTGCTATGAGGGAAGCAGCCATTGTGCCTAAGAGTTTTAACATCTGAGAAGCAGGTACTTTTATTTTCTTGTAACAAGCATGACACCTGATTTCTTAGAGAGGTGACTCTTTCTAGAGGTAATTTGACCAGGGCAGTGGTGGTGTCTAGGTCTGCTCCGATAAATGAGATATGCTGCAATGGTAATAAAGCAGATTTTTCGAAATTTACTGTTATTCCTAACCGAGAAAGTACAGTTTTGTACCTACCATAAATGTAGATGTCCGATAGGTATGCATCTGCAGTCCTTACATATGGGTTGCCCTGCCTCAGGCAGCCCTTCGGTCGGCTGGATTCCAAAGTCTGGGTCCGGCGTCGGCTGATGTCGCCCTTTTCCCCGACGTCAGAGCGCCTGGGGTATAAAAGCATCAGCCGACGCCATCTTCCTCCATTTTTCTTGCCCCAGATGCTAGGTGCCCTCTAATGAAGGCTAAATTTGGAGAGCTGCAATAAATTCCAAACATGCACATTAATATAAAACAAATACACCATAATAGATAACCCCAGCTAGCTAGAAAGAGGGATAAATCCTCAAGGAATACCACAGAGGGGTTGGAGGGAGAGAAATCCTGACTGCAGATGCATACCTATCGGACATCTACATTTATGGTAGGTACAAAACTGTACTATGTCCTTCAAGGATGCATCTGCAGTCCTTACATATGGGTAGAATACCATAGCCAAGCTGGGGGAGGTAGGACCTAAGAAAAGGATGGTGTAGCTAAAATGCCCTGCAGGACTGCAGTAGCAAAGCCTGCTCTGGATCTGGAATATAAAGGTAAGTTGTAATGCTTGGAAAATGTATGCATGGAGCTCCATGTAGCAGCTTCTAAGATGTCCTTTGTAGCCACCCCTCTTAAGAAGGCTGTGGAGGTGGCTGTGGCTCTGGTGGAATGAGGTCTAATGTGGACTGGCACAGTTTTGCCATGAAAAGAGTAACAGAATCGAATGCAATTCCCTATCCATTTTGAAATTGTCTGTTTGGAAATTGCTTTTCCTTGTACACCAGCAGCATATGCTACAAAGAGCTGGTCAGTTTTCCTGTACGTCTTAGTTCTGTCCAAGTAGTAGCGCAACTGTCTGTGCATGTCCAAGTTATGCAGAAGTTTATCTTCTTTATTTTGTGGATTTGGAAAGAAGGTAGGCAGGTGAATAGCTTGGTTCAGTGAGACCCTGGATACCACTTTTGGCATGAATGAAGGATTGGTTCTCAATGAGACTCTGTCCTGATGAAAAGTAAGAAATGGTTGTACTGCCATGAGGGCCTATAACTCAGATACTCTTCTTGCTGAGGTTATGGCCAGAAGGAAGGCAGTCTTCCAAGATGGGAACTGTAGTTCTGCAGATGCTGCTGGTTCAAAGGGAGGTAGAATTAATTTTTCCAACATGAAGTTAAGGTCCCATGTAGGCACTGGTGGTTTCCTTGGAGGGTTGATGTTTTTTATCCCTCTTAGAAACTGCTTTAGCAGCGGATGAGAAAATACAGGTGGATCAGTGTTGTACTCTGCTGAAATTGCTGAAGCATGAATTTTTATGGAAGAGTAAGAAAGGCCATTATGGAGCATTTCTGCCAAGTATTCCAGGATATGTGGAATGCTCATACTGTCGGATCTTAGCCCTTTGTGGAGTTCCAAGTGCGAAACCTTTTCCATTTTGCTGAATATGCCTTCCTTGTGGAAGGCGCCGAGCTTCCTTGATGATATCCTTCACCCTTTTGGATAGTTTATCCAGGCGAGGAGTCAAGGTGTTCTCCAGGCTGTCAGCTGCAAGGTTTTTAGGCTGGAGTGCAGAGTTCTGTAGTTGTGCTGTGTCAGAAGAAGTGGCCATTGTGGTAGAGGCCACGGTTTCGTGCGTGACAAGCTCCTTAACAGTGGGTACCAGTGTTGTCTTGGCCAGTCCGGAGCTATCAGAATCACTTTTGGTTGTTCTGTCCTGATCTTCAGTAAGACCTTGGTCATTAACGGAAGAGGTGGAAATGCATATACTGTTAAGAGTATTCCGGCTGAAAGAGAGCGCGTCCACTTTCCATGCTTGTGGGTGGTATATCTTTGTGCAGAATTTCTTCAGTTGATGGTTGTGGGGGGAGGCAAAAACAGCTATGTCTGGCCTTCCCTATGATTGTGTTATTTGAAGAAAGGTGTCTGGGTGCAACATCCATTCGTGTGGATCCATGATGTTTCTGCTTAGGCTGTCCGCCAGTACATTGTCTTTTCCTGGTACAAACTGGGATTGCAGCTCTATATTGAGTTTTAGGGAAAGTTCCCAAAGATTCATTGCCAGCCTGCAAAGAGGGTAAGAATGGGTACCTCCTTGCTTGTTTATGTACCACATAACTGTGGTATTGTCTGTCTTTATTAGCAGGTGGCCTTGATGTAGAAAGTGCTTGAAGGCCTCGATTGAATGCATCACTGCCAGCATTTCCTTTTGGTTTATGTGCAGGCGAAATTCTGTTTGTGTCCATTGACCTTGAATGCATCTGCCCTCCATGTGCGCTCCCCATCCATGGTCTCTGGCGTCCGTTGTAATGGTTTGGCTGATATTTGGTTTGCTGAAAGGCAGACCCATGTTTGACTGGCTTGCTTGAGCCCAACACAGAAATTCCTTTTGAAGGCATGGAATGAGGGGGATCAAGGCTTCTAGGCTGTGACTGTGTTGAGACCATAGACTCCTTAGGTACTATTGTAGTTTCCTCATATGCAGCCTTGCTTGTGGAATCAGAAGAATGCAAGATGCCATGAAACCCAGGGCCTGCAGGATTTTCCTTGCAGTCAGTTGGGTTTGTTTTGTCAGGTTTCTGAAATAATCCGGTAGTTGTTCTTGTTTTTCTTCTGTGAGAAAAGCCATTTGGGTGGTTGTATCTAGTTTTGCACCCAGAAAAATTATTCTTTGGGATGGAACAAGTCTTGATTTCTGAATGTTGACTGTGTATCCCAAAGCCTGAAGTAGGCGGATGGCATAATTCAAGTGTTTTACCAATGTTTGTTGGCTGTCCGCTTGTATAAGGCAGTCGTCCAGGTATGGGTATATTTGAATCCCCTGAAGTCTGCAATGTGCAATTACTGATGCCAGGCATTTCGTGAATACTCTGGGCGCAGTAGATAAGCCAAAGGGTAATGCTGAGAATTGATAATGCTCTGAACCTGCAAGAAATCTGAGGTGTCTTCTGCAACTTTGTCTGATAGGGACATGCAGGTATGCCTCCTTGAGGTCTAGAGTTACCAGCCAGGACCCCTTGCCCAGCAAGGGAAGGAGTTGCTGTAAGGTCAGCATTTTGAATTTTGGCACAATGAGGTAAGTATTTAGCGCGGACAAGTCCAGAATAGGCCTCCATTGCTTTTCTTTTCTTGGGACAAGAAATAGTCTGGAATAAAATCCTTGGCCTTGTTCTATGAGAGGAACCTTTTCTATTGCTTTCATTTGCAGTAGGTTGGAAATTTGCTTGAAAGCCTCTGTCCTTTGATTTGGTGGCAGATTTGGCATGCCTTGTCTTTTTGGTAATGTATGAAAGTGGAATCTGTATCCTTTGTCTATTATTTGCAGTATCCATTTGTCCCTTGTAATAATGTGCCAATTTTCTGAGAATAAAGATAGCTTTCCGCCCAAAGGTGCTTCCAATTGAGCCCTGGTTGGCGGGGTCAGAGTCAAGTCATTGAGTTTGCCCTTGTGCAGCAGGTGTAGGTCCTGCACTACCTCTCTGGTTAGGAGGCTGCCATTGACGTCCTCTGTAGGAGCCTCGAGCTTGCCCTCTACCTCTGGCATGCCTGTTTTTGCCTCTTTGAAATCTGTCTGTGTCCGGAAAGGACCAATTCTTAGAAGGCCAATTTCTGCTGAATCTTGGTGGTTGGACCTGGAGAAAATCTTTGACTGTCTGTACTGACTTAGCCTTTTCCTCAAATTTCTTTAAGACCTCTTGAGCCGTGGAACCAAATAACTTTTGTTTTTCCAGGGGTGCATCCAGAAGCTTTGCTTTTACATGATCTGGCAGTGTTTGTTCCTTCAGCCAAGCATGTCTACGTATGACTGCACCTGTCATTGCTAACCTACATGAAGCTTCCAATGCATCATAACCACACTGTAAAAAATGGTTGCTAACCTGCTGGGAGTTGTGCACCAGATCCTGAAGCGCCTTGCGATCTAGGGGTTCAGGTGAGGTTAGTTTTTTATGCAATTCATCTAACAGATATTCTTGATACTGTATCATATGGAATTGACAATTCAATGCTCTCATAGAAAGAGTGGAAGAAGTGTACACGTTTTTACCCCATCTCTCGAAGGCCCTGGATTCCCTTTCAGAAGGAAGTGGGTTCTTAGTAGTGGAGGTTGCAACCCCTTTAGGCCCCTGGGAAATAGTTTCTGGGTCCGCTGAGTGGCCCTTGTAAAGGAATAGATGCGTGTCCGGGACCCTGTAGTACCTGTCGGGTTTGACAGGAGCCGGAGGGAGAGAGAGTCTGAGGAAATACTAGACTCGGAGTACACATCCTCTAGAACATTTAAAACAGGAGGAATAGCCAAAGGTCTATGCTGAGGCAAATGCAAAAAAGTCCTAAACCTCTTCCTGGAATCAGAGAATTCCTGGCCTTGCCATTTAAATTGCTCTCTCATGGAGTGAAGGGTCCCCCCAAAGGACAACTCTTCAGGGGGGGGAGGCCGAGGGAATAGATTCCTCTGCATCAGAATCCTCGTAGGCCGGAAAGGCCTCCTCCTGGTAATCTGAAAGGGCAGAGTCATCGGAGGCCTCATCAGAGGACTGGGGATCTGTCTGCTCAACCCTGGGCCTTTTGCCTGGAGGAGGTTGAGAGCCCCTATCTGGGTGTGGCTGAGAGCCCCTGATTAAGGAGATAAGGTCCTCAGCTGAGCTTAAAATTTGTGAACCTGTAGAGGATCCCTGAGGAATAGCCTTGGGAGGGAGAGATTTTGGCTGTTTAGCAGCTTTAGCACGAGTAAAAGCCTTAATGGACATGGATACAGGAGGCCTGGTTGCCCCACGTGCTGGGGTAGTTTTATCCACAGAAATGGTGTCTGATATCTCCGGAGCACCGGTTTCAGAAGGTAATTCTAAGACCGACCCAGAGGAAGCCTCCGGTACCGAAAATACCGGCTGTGCAGTGTCGTCGGTCGGAATCGGTAAAGATTCAGTTTCAGCAGAGACCGAGACACTAGCGGTAGGCCTGGGCGTGGAGTCGGCCGGAACCGCGGACCGCGTGTGTCGGTCCTTCTCCTTACGTTTTTTGGGTAAATGAGCTGTCGGAAGCTCAGACGGCATTTTATAGCAGTAAATTTGCCCAAAATATGCCTCTGCAAACTCTGCCCGACGCCTAAGAGTGCGTCTATTGAAGGAAGTACAGGCCGAGACGTGGTGGTCTGGGCCTAGGCAAGGTAAGCAGTAAGAGTGGAAATCCTTATGAGGTATTTGTTTCCCACATTTTAAACAATTAACTTTAAGCATTTGATCTGACATCGGCTGAGGCAAGAAAGAGTCCCCAACGGGGTACTTAGCTTTTTTTGAAGACTTCGGTAGCTGAAATCACAGGAGCTGGCCGACCGGCACTTGCGAACTGCTTCTGCTTCGGGCACCGCGCGGCAAGAAAGACCGAGGAAGATGGCGTCGGCTGACGCTTTTATACCCCAGGCGCTCTGACGTCGGGGAAAAGGGCGACATCAGCCGACGCCGGACCCAGACTTTGGAATCCGGCCGACTGAAGGGCTGCCTGAGGCCTGACAACCCATATGTAAGGACTGCAGATGCATCCTTGAAGGACATCAGAGATTGCTCTTATGATCCCTGGACTGAATGAGTTGACGCCTGGTGGTGGCGGATAGGAGCCAGTCGTCCAGATACGGAAACACCCGGAATTCTAGCCGCCTCAGGTGAGCCGTAACTACTGCCATACATTTGGTGAACACTCTGGGTGCTGTAGTGAGACCAAAGGGCAGAGCTCGAAATTGGTAATGACTGGCCCCCAGCCTGAAATGCAGGTGATCTCTGGATGGTCTGGCCATTTTGATGTGGTAGTACGCATCCTCGAGATCTAAAGAGCACATCCAATTGCCAGTTCCCAGGAACGGGAGCATCGACTGAAGCGTGACCATCCGGAACTTCTTTATGAATGTACTGAGTTTGCTGAGGTCTAAAATGAGACTCCAGTCACCCGTTTTCTTTGGAACTAAAAATAATCTGGAGTAAGTTCCAGATTCTACCTGGTCCGCCAGGACTGGCTGGATGACTCTTTCTTCTAGCAGGTTTTGGATTTCTGATGCTGCTTGATTCCTCAGACTGGGTGGAACATCTGGGATTCTTTTTGTGGGTAATGGGGATTCTACAAAGGGAATGAGGTAACCTCTGGTAACTATGTTTTGTACCCAATGCAATTCCTAGCCAGGTGTCTTGGTATAAAGCCAAGAGACCCCAGACTGCCTCCAGAGTAGGACAGTCAGGCCTCTTCTCAGGAGCGCTGATAGGGCTTCCCAGGAAACTGCTCCCCGTCACCCTGGTTCTTCGGACCCCCTCTGCCGCCAAAGCGGCATCTTCCATTATTGCTCCCTCTTCTGCCCCTAAAGGAGGATTCTCTACATGTGTTCTGGAAAGCTCCTTGGGACTTCCGGAACCACATTTTTCCACCTCTTTGCCCTTTGGGGTATGGTCTAGTAGGGGTGGAAAAACAGACTCCTACGGCAAATGAGTCTTTCCTTCCTGCTCACACCTAGTGAGGGTCTCCTTGACTTTAAGCCCAAACAATGACGAGCCATCAAACGGGGTATTGACAAAGGAAGACTTGAAGGCTTCCGCAAAGGAGCACAAGTGCATCCAGGACAGTCTCTGCAGAGCAATCGCTGAACCTGCTGCTCGACTCGATCTCTTGGCTGCATAGGAAATGAGCCGCATGGATGAGTTGACGACGGAATTAAGAGTAGAAAACTGAGCTGTAACCTTTTCCGAAATAGCCTCATCTGTGTTGCTCTTTAGATTATCGCAGAGTTCTTAAAGGAGATCTTGTTCAAGGTGAGTAAAATGGGTCACGTAGTTAAGCGATCTCATGGCAAATGTCGCAGAACTAAAAATGTATTTCCCGTATCTGTCCATCGTCCTGGAATCCTTATTAGGAGGATGGATGGACAGTAGTAGTCTCTGACTTCTCTTTCTTGGTGTCCGCCGCTGCCACCACCATGGCATCACCAGGGACTCCTTTGGTGAGGAACGATTTCTCTTGAGGGGCAGTGATGAATTTATTGGGCCTCCGAGGGACTGGTTCCATGGTGTCAGGGGACTCCCACATCTTTCAAGTGACTAGATCCATTAGTTCGAAGGGCGGAGTAATGCAGGAGGTGAAGGGCTGAGACCCAAAGGCCTTCAGGAGCACAGACTCATCCTCAGTAGGGCGAATGGACTGCAAATCGCCCCTCTGCTTAAGTATTTCTAAGATGTCCGCAAAGGAGACATCCTCTGAGGGGGACCGTGGGGACCCTTCCGATTCCTCTAAGTCGGTGTCGGATGTCAAGGTTTCCTGAGGGGAATCCAAATGCCTCTTCTTGCAGAGTGTCTTTCTGGGAGCTTAATCAGTTGGGGAGGCTGGTGAAGTTTCAGTAGAGCAGGGTTCACCCAAAGGGGATACCCGAGGCTCTGGGTCTCACGCTTAGTAGGTGCTTTAGACGAAGAGGCAGAACTCGGCATCTTCAGGGAGGAAGAGGAGAGACCTGTAGTGTGGGTCTTTACAGACAACACCCTCCTCATGGCATCAAAGGCCCCGGACTCTCAGCCAGAGGAGGCCACCAGTTCTGAGGAAGATGGAGGCCTCGCAGGTGCCGAGGCCAAGGGCTCCAAACCAGAGGACGGAGCAGAGCTCACCTACGCCTTAGACCCTAAGGGAAGTGTTGGAACAGATGTGTCGGTTCGACTCTTCCCCCCCGGAACCGACAAGAGGGTGTCGGATCAGAGACTCTTCGGATGGCACCGAAGAGGTCAGGGTGGGCGGAACAGAAGTTACTGGAACAGGACTCTGCTCCATAGGTTCCACCAACCATCAGATCTTCCACCTCTGGCTCTGAAGGCCTGGGTAGGCTCGGAGGAGTAGTAGTCACACGCAATGGGGTGGGAACAGGGCTCAAACCCAGTTGGGACGAAGCTGAGAGCAGTTTAGCCAATGCAGAGTTCTCCAAGAGGCTCTGCACCACACGGTCCACATCAATATCTGACATCCTTGAACAGCAGGTCAAAGGGGGGGGGGGGCGAAAAAGCTACAGACCTAAGTATTGGAGATTTTAAAGTCTCTGATACCAGCTCCAAAACTAAAGGTTGGTTCCGAATCAGCGGTTCGGCACACAGTTCCGAAGACCTAGGAAACGGTGACAGCATCTTAACAGAGGTGCTCGGAGCCGAAGACTTAGGCTACGAGGACACCCGAGACGACTTCGACCCTTTCGAAGACTTAGAGGTCTGGTCGGACTTGTCCAAAGCTTCTTGAAACTCAGGTGTTAAGAGACCTCGATCAATAAGTTTCCTATGTCTCTCTAAGAGAACTCTGCCACTAAAAGAGTGGCAGATGGAACAATCCTCCTGCAAATGGAGAGGTCCCAAACAAACACAATAAATGTGGTCATCTGTTATTGACATTTTTTGGCCACAGTCACCATCTTTTAAATCCGGACTTTTGCTTTTGGTCAGCCATCATGTCCAAGGGAAAGCACAATTATTAGATCCCTGATAATATCAAGTACAACAGTACAATCCAATAATAATCTAATAACAATCTTGCCAAAAGTGGGATAGGAGAAAGATAGATTCCTGCACAACTATAGCAAAGGATGTAACCAACAGAAGAGACAGCAAGGCCCAAGAGCAACTTGCTCCAATAAAACACATTAAACAGGGACAAATATATATGGGATAGGTACTGTGCCTCGAGCTACTGAAGGATCTTGAGCTTGGAAAGCGGCCGTCTCAGAGCCAATGGATCAGTTCCGTACCCACATGTAAGAACAAAAGGCGGGTTTGAACAACTTCACATCTCACTTCTGTGAAAGTGCATTTTATCGAACTGCACTTTCGTGGAAAAAAAAAAAAAAAAAAAAAAAACATGCCAAAAAATCTACACAAATAAAACACCACTCATGTTTATGCAGTGGGGCAAGCCCCCATGCATCCCCCATGTGGGGGGCTCTGCCCCCACACCCCCCTACTTTAATATTCTGACACAGAGATCGCACTACAGTGGGGAAAAGGGAATATTCCCTTATCCCAGTTGTACGACTAAGCAACAGTTTGCTTAGCTGTACAATCAACACTACATTTTGATGTACAACTAAATCTACATGCAAACTGCATTTTTTTCTTATAGTTTTAAAGTAGTTGTTTTAAACAAAAATCTTACTTTAAACAACTAAAGTAATGTGAAAGGTTTTTCCCTGAAGGGAAATTACGTGCCTACCAAACAGCCAGCATTAGCAGACTGTCAATTCCCAAAAGCCTGCATAGGAGTAATCTTCTCTGTAGCAGGAAAGCTCTGAAGGGCTCGTCACCCAAACATGTCTTTTTTGTCAGACAAGCTTGACTTCATGGTTTGGGTGAGTGAAAGGTGCCTTGAAGCTGGCTGGTTATTGTATCCTATTGCAGGATATAACCCACATAGCTTCAGCTGTTGCAGCAGTGATCGACATGAAGAAAATTATCGCTATCTTGTCCAATCAACTTCCCTAAGACTCCATACAAACCTGGCAGACCTCAAGGATGCCATGGAGGATGGCTTAGTGGGCTGGTGCATAGGTTTACACAGATCTTGAACCTTAAAAGGGGAGGACCTGACCAGAGAGAGTGAAGACTCTGGCAGGACCTCCAGATCCACAGTAGCTGCCAAAAAGGAGATCAGAGATGAACAGACTTTGGTGCCCCAGCCAGAAAAGGGCTTGGTATCTCAGGTAGTCAGGTCTGAAGTGCTTCAGATTTCAGTGCAGACACTAAATAGTAAAATCAAGCAATCCACAGCCACAAGTTAACTTGGTAACTTGATAAATTTATTGCAAGTAAAAACTTTTGCAAAAATTGAAGCAGTTATTGTGAAAGTTTTTACTTTCAATGAATCTATTGAGTTAAGTTACTCGCGGCTCTGGATTGCTCGTTTTTGCTATTTTCATTTGCGTGGTGGATCCAGAATTATAACACAGGATATTTTGTTTATTCAACACTAAATACACAGAGGGCACGGAGGAGGCAGAGGGCCTTAAAGTTTTCTGCACAGGCCCAATCTGTGGCTGGAAACTTAGCAGGTTCTGCACAGACCCACCTGTTGCTGGAAACTTAGCAGGTTTTCTGATATCTTAGCAGGTTTTCTGATATCTATCTCCATCCTTTTTTCTCCCATTCTTTTTTTTTTTGTGCCTTTACCTTTGTCCTTATCTTCAACTTTCTTCTCCCTTCTTCTGAGGCTGCCTGGTTTCATTTCAAGAAGGTGCAGGTCTCGACCTGGCATTAAAGTGCTTAGCCTAATAGCAATGTTCCATGCTGTCCTTGTGGCTGTGAGGAGGATCCAGGCTCCAGTCTTCACATGGCATTAAAAAGCCTTAACCACTGCTATTTGTTTTTCTTTCTGCAAAGTGGACAAGTTCTCCCACCTTGAACAATAAGAACCACTAGCAGTAATCAATGTTAGGCTATTTTCAGAGGCAGTAGAGGCTACATCAATGAGAGTCCTTCTTGGTAATCTTAGAGTTACTGAAGCACTTGCCATGCTGATGGTTAGGCATGCAGACAAATTAATAACAGCAAGTGCTGAGATCATAACTATGCAACAAATGAAATGTTGAGCACTACGGGTGGGAGCACTTGAGTGCTGTTACATCAGAGCATGTGTCAGTACAGGTGGACAGATGTCAACAAACCCAGGACAGTACAGAAAATGTTCAGAAGAGGGACTAATACACAAAATGCACCAAAAAGAGGAGCCATAGAGGAGTGACCTGAATGTGAGATTTGGAAAAGCTTGCTTCCTTTGAAATGCGGACTGTTTAGTGCTGCACAATGATTATAACTAAATGAGCTGTTAAAAATCATTGCCTAGTGAACTACATGCAAAAGAGCAGCTGGGAATAGCATCCATATAAGGTGCTAGCACATACCAATGAAACAAAGCACCTGGGAAAGAGACAAGCAGCCCAAAAGGAAGAAAATACTTTAGAAATAGTTAAAATACGTGAAAAGACTAACTAACCAGGCACCAAGTAAGAAACAAAAGGTTGAATGGAGTGATGGGCTTCTATTGACTACTTATACTTCATCTCCACTTTGTAATACAGCATCACTAAAATGTGAATGAAAAGCAAAACGTGTGCAGGCAGCAAGCAGGCGCTTTCCTTGGAGTAGGACGAAAAAGATTTTTTTCCATCATCAACTCAGACTAGCACAGAGTAATAAAGAAGCATCTTAAAATCTGTGGCAGAAATAAAAGTGAAAAAGAAGCCCCAACTTAATGCCCCAACCCAGAGCACTGGCAGGAGGGGCAAGCAAGGGTAGCAGTGTCTGGCTATTTACTCATCTTTCTGGAATACCCAAGAGGCAGAACAGGTGAACAAAGTGACTGTCTACATATTGGCCTTAGGAGAAGAGATGAATATGCAAAATGTCATACTATAATGAATTGGAAGTACAGTTGTGTACGTAAACATACCATAACTAACTGTTCCAAAAGATCACTGTTGCAATACACTAAGAAAATGGGTCCTACCCCACTGCTACTGGCCAGCTTTACAAAGGTAAGGGAGCCCCTCACATGCTCTGTCAAGAGCTTGAGAGCAGCTCCACATTAAGTACAGTTACAGCCCAAAAAAGCGAATAATTTTCTTGCCCAAAAAGAGCCTTGGAAGAAAAATGCTACGAAAGAAACCTATCCAAAAAGTACACTAGATATATACAAAGGTGTATACATACAAATTCTACAACACAACACAATACAACACAAATGGCAACACAATGAGCAAAAAATAGATGGATGAATGGCTACTGAAATGGTGAGCCATTAGGACATCCACTACAGTTTATTTAAACCACCCTTCTATGTTCAACATTACATCACTGCTACAGCAGCCTAAGCTATTTGGGTACATTACCATAGCTTAAAAAGTAACAAGGGTGGAGGAAGAATTAAAAAAATCCAGAAGTCCAGGCAGAATGGTCATAATAAAGACTGTTCTGGACCTGGAAAAGGAATCCATTTTACAGTGCTTTGTAAATGTATGTATAGAGGACCAAGTTGCTATCTCTACAATACTTCGAGTCCACTCCTATCTAGATAGCCCTGAAGAAGCTGAAGCCCTTGTGGAATGGACACCAACAGTGAGATATTAGAATTACTCGCTGATGCAGTAATCTTTGGCTATTTTAGTTGCTTCCTGCCCACAATACAACTGAAGAAATTTCAAAAAGCTCTCTTTCTCTCTCTCCTACACCTACACTATCACTACTAATAGACAACCAATTTCATTCCAAGGAGCTAGCTAAAGTGTAAATAACTTCAGGACTTTCTTGCACAAAGAAAGAAAAGCTTACTCACACTGAAACTTAAAAACATAAGCTTTTATCCCAACAAACTATGCAGAGAGTACAAGAGGTTGGAGGGTGGGTGCAGCTACTACAGCCGTGAGGGAATCAGACATCTGCCACTATGGTAAGTGCAACTTACACAACTGTGCTATGTTCATCACTCACAGCTGCAGTAGCTTTTGGCTATTTGGGTCGGTTAGCAAAGCTTATCCAACCCAAGAGGAGAAGGATAAGGGTCCAGAAACCCTTGAAGAATGGTCCTAGCAAAGCCTATCCTGGACCTGGAAAAGGAATACAATACAAAATGCTTTCCAAAAGCAGGTACAGAGGACCATGTAGTTATCTCTAGAATGCTACTAGATTCCACCCTTTTCCAACAGGGCAGCAAAGAAAACAAATCTCTATTAGACTGTCTTAATACTACCTAGAAGTGTTTTACCATTATGGGAATTATCCAACTGGAATTGTATGAATCAACACGCTGTCATTTCCCAGTCCCATATGACTAATTTCCAGGCTGTACAGCTTTCCTAAAGAACTTAGTACTGTCTAATACCCTCGTTACGGACTTAGTATTGACAGTGCAATACCCCCGTTACGGACTTCGTACTAACAGTGTAATACCCCCATTACAGACTTAGTACTAACAGTGTAATACCACCATTACGGACTTCGTATCGACAGTGTAATACCCCCATTACAGACATAGTACTAACAGTGTAATATCCCCGTTACAGACTTAGTATTGACTGTGTAATACCTCCAATACAGACTTAGTACTAACAGTGTAATATCCCCGTTACAGACTTAGTATTGACTGTGTAATACCTCCAATACAGACTTAGTACTAACAGTGTAATACCCCCCGTTACAGACTTAGTACTAACAGTGTAATATCCCCGTTACAGACTTAGTATTGACTGTGTAATACCTCCAATACAGACTTAGTACTAACAGTGTAATACCCCCCGTTACAGACTTAGTATTGACCGTGTAATACCCCCATTACGGACTTCGTATTGACAGTGTAATACCCCCATTACAGACTTAGTACTAACAGTGTAATATCCCCGTTACAGACTTAGTATTGACTGTGTAATACCTCCAATACAGACTTAGTACTAACAGTGTAATACCCCCCGTTACAGACTTAGTATTGACCGTGTAATACCCCCATTACGGACTTAGTACTAACAAAGTAATACCCCCGTTACAGACTTGGCATTGACAGTGCAATAACCCCGTTACAAAAGCATGATGAGAGGATGTAGAATCTATTCAACCAGTCATTTAAACTCTGAAATGAGGGAGATAGCGAGGATCAAGGTGTATTCTGAAGGCAGTAAGGGGGATGTAGAATCTGTTCAACCAGTCATTTAAACTCTGAAATGAGGGAGATAGCGAGGATCAAGGTGTATTCTGAAGGCAGTAAGGGGGACGTAGAATCTATTCAACCAGTCATTTAAACTCTGAAATGAGGGAGATCGCGAGGATCAAGGTATATTCTGAAGGCAGTAAGGGGGACGTAGAATCTATTCAACCAGTCACAAACTCTGAAATGAGGGAGATCGCGAGGATCAAGGTGTATTCTGAAGGCAGTAAGGGGGATGTAGAATCTATTCAACCAGTCATTTAAACTCTGAAATGAGGGAGATAGCGAGGATCAAGGTGTATTCTGAAGGCAGTAAGTGCATACATGGGGGATTTTTTTTTCTTATGCAGATAACCCTATATACATGGAAAAGCAAAAAGGTTAAGCCCATCATGTATGGTTGCAACCCAGATGCTCTCTTACAGATGTCACAGCAAACAACTAGGTAGTTATCAGGAAATGAACCAAAAAAACTATTTTATATTTGTTGACCGGGTTTGTCCAACTGGGCTACAAATGCCAATTTTCAGGAGAGGCTCGAGGAGAAAAGCTCCAACAGAAAATAGAAATTTTACATATTAAATACATATAGAAATACATTCACCAGTACCACAGATTACTGCATTACAGTGCCACACATTACATTCATCAGTACCACACATTAATGCATCACAGTGTCATACATTAAACTATGGCAAGTGAAATACATAGAAATACATTCATCAGTAGTTAGCTAAACTAGCTAATTAAATAGCTATAACTAAGTTGGCTGGTGCAAATGTAGACAGAAGTAAGTTTCCCAGCAAAAACTTAAGTTTCCAATTAAGTGTAACCTGAACTGGTGCCCTTGTATATCAATAGAAAAACCTCTTTGCAGAGCAGCCTGAGCAAAGTCTAAAATGAAGAGAAGGAGACATGCTGAAATGGCTGATAAATATCTTTTGCCTCTACAGTAACAGGTGACAGGACAGTGACTTAATGTTTGAAAATTTGAGGTAATAATCCTAGATAGGGCCACAGTTATAGACGAGGCACCACCTAGAAACAACTTTTCCACTGCTTAACATAAGAATTCCCAATAGTAAGATTACTTGGCTCCTTTAGTAACTGTAGCAAGTCCTCATAAAAAAGGTACCTAAAAGGTGTTACAACTTAATCATCCAGGCAGTCAGCTGCAGTCCTTTGTGAATAAGGTTTATCAAACTCCCCGTTTTGTGTGAGTATATCCAATCTGTGAGAAGAAGCTTGTAATTGCCCCAGGCCAATTCCATACAAAGGAAGAACCAGTGTTGCCTGGGGCCAGAAATGAGTCACCACAATAGTTTACTACAATGTCCTGATGAATCTTGAGTATGATCCCAGATATCAAGTGGTAAGGGTAGAAGTGCATACAGGAATATTTTTGACCACATAAATGAAAATGCATCTGTTTTCCATGTTTGCCTGCAAGGAGTCCTGGTGTAGAATTTACTTTGTTGTCAGTTTTGAAAGGAGGTAGACAGTTCTATCTGAGGTCTTCTTCACAACTGGATCTATTCCTGGAAGACCCCTTCATTCAATTTCCATTCATGAAAGTCTCAGACTGATTAATGATCAGGAAAGTTTCCAGATGCAAATCTATCTTTTCCTGTGTTATGCCTTTCAAGAGACATCTCGAAGGTAGTCTGAAAGCACAATCCTGTGTGACTAAATCAAGTAAGATTTTGAACATTTATCTGGAAGCCCTGATTGGAGAGGCATGAAGAAGCCCATGTCAAGGGCTCCTGACATCTGGAAAAGACTACAAAGATCAGCAAGTCGTTAAGTAAGGAAAATTGTGAATGGCTTACAGTCTGATATGGGCTATATCTGGAGCTAGACATTTTGTAAACACCTCGGGAGCTGTAGACAACTTGAAGTGTAATGTAGAGAAATAACAATGTCACTTAGACACAATCTGAGAAATTTTCACAAGCTTGTAGCTATGAGAATGTGTTAAGCATCTTTTAGGTCCAACATTACCATAAAACTCAGAAGAGGAATGACTAGTAACAGATTCTGAAGGGTCAACAATTAGTATTTTTTATGCTTCCACAAACTGGTTTAAAAAGTAAGACATAAAAACGGACTTCAGGAATGCTTATTCTTTGAAATTTCTAACATTCTGGAGTACAAGTGTTCCTCTCTTTGGCATAAAGGAACTGGCAGTATGACTCCCGGGGGTAAGCAAACGTGAAAGAACCTGAGGATAAAAAAGTCTGTTTGGTTAAGAGAATAGGGAGGAATTCACCTAAAAGGAGATATCTGAATACAGCGCCAAATGTGGCCCCCTGAACCAGTATTTTTACCCAGGAGTCAAACAATCTGTTGTCAAAGGGTAAGACAGAGACTGTCTACTGGACAGACATATGTAGGGACAGGAGAGGCATGAGGAAGGAATGCAGGTACAGTCATTCTGAAGGCATAATCTGTCACTTTTTTGAAAGGATGCCTGTTTTTTATTGCTTCCCTTCTGCCATCTCTTGTTTTGTTCCCCATTTGCCAGCAAGCTGTCAACATCTGAAAGTATAAACTGGAAGAAGGAAATGCTCTTATTAAATTTGTGTAATACCTTCTTCTTTTTGTCTACATGGTTGGTGTCAAATTAGTGTTTTGCTTTTTTAGCAACCAAAGGTTGAGGGTCATGGTTACTGCAGGAAGCATTTAACCCCCCCCCCCCCTCCCACGTGCTAAAAGGAAGGGAGTAGCAGGAGGTAAATCCACTTATAGAGTATCATAATATCTCTTCAGTTTAGGGAACATCCGCTTGTCCCCACAAAAATACTTCATCTATCCTAGAACTAGTCTTACAAAAGGACAACTCCTCTCATGGAGGTACTGAAGACAAACTTTCCTGTAAATCAGTCTTGGTCTTGAGAATCAAACAAAGAAAAAGCCCTGACACCAAGTAAAAACCCTGATATTTCCTCAGGAATATACTGAGCAGCAAGCAGGAGCAAAAGGAGTGGCAGCCCCTAGGTAAGTTAGTAAGTAGCCCCTGGGTAAGCTAATAAGTAGCCCCTGGGTAAGCTAATAAGTAGCCCCTGGGTAAGCTAATAAGTAGCCCCTGGGTAAGCTAATAAGTAGCTTACTGGGTAAGCTAATAAGTAGCTTACTGGGTAAGCTAATAAGTAGCCCCTGGGTAAGCTAATAAATCTCCAAAGTTCCATTTTCTGGCTAGTAATGTCTGCTCAACTATTTTTACATTTCAGACAGGTTTGCTAGAACATTAACCAGAGTATAACAAAGTTGTTGCTTGTGTAAACATGGCACAGTAGGTGACTTATGACAGTTTTTTAATTCTCTTTATAAGCTCTGTTAAAACAAGACTTGTATAAAATATATGAATGAATCTGGATGGGTAAGATTAAGGCACACCTCATCACTAAGGGTTTTTCATCCAGAAAAAAAAAAGGTAATTGTCCCACTGTACTCATCCCTCATTAGACTCATTATAGAATACAATGCTCCGTTTGGTATGTACCTCACAAAACATCTGCAACAACTGGAAAGGCCGCAGAAACACCTCACTAAAAGAATCACAGGCCTAAAGCAGATGCCCTATGCTGACAGACTAAAAAAATCTCCAGCTAGCTATACTATGTCACATATCGTCTACTCTGAGGCGATCTCAGCTTAACATACAAGGCCATCTCAAACCCAGAGCTGTTGGACATGCTCCACTTAAAGAAATCCCCAATCCTTCACAGACACATGCTCCAGGGACCTAAACAGTACAGTTTTGTACCTACCATAAATGTAGATGTTCGAGGATTCCCTGCCCTTTCCTGACAATTGTAGGTATAGGTAGCGTCCTACGTGAGTATAATACCAGAGTATGCCGGTCACGTGGTCATGGCGGACGCCGTGGCGTCAGTGCGTCAGGGTACTGTCCGATGACGTTTCAGTCTTTCCCTTTTCTTCAGAAGACCCAAAAGACAAGTCCCAAAAAACACCAAAGGACAAAAATGTACAATAAATACAGTAATATATACAAAAATATATATATAAATACATCACCATAACCACCCTGAACACAACACACAGGACACAGGGAAGACGCAGAGAATCCTTGGAGGAAAGAGGGGAACAAGGAGTCAAACTGTACCTCTATCATCTTCGCCTGTACTAAACAGTCCTTCCTTGCTTCACCTGCATTGCTGGAGGCTACAAAATATAAAGAGAGGGAGGCTGTAAAATTAGGAAAGCAAACCAGCCTAATCTTAGAGTATAAAACAGCATATGCAAACAACCAGCTCTAAAGAAAGTATCCAAGGCACTGCTTATAGAATGAAGATATTGCCACCCAAAACCCTGCTTGAAGTGGCAGTAGCCCTAGAATGACACCCCCTTGCCTGGAACCTCCCAAGCACCCCTCTATAAATGAAAGGCATAAATAAGTGTGGAAGAAATAGTTTCCACCTGGCAACAACAAATGCAATGCAAAGCCAATCATAAGTAATCAAAAGCTGTTGAACACAATAGTCTCTTGCAACTAATAACAAAAAACAAGTGTAAATCTAAACTTCTGAAAATCTTTCCTTCTTGCTCAAATAATAGCACTTAGTTGGCAAATGAATAATAAGAAGACATACTAGATCTTTCCCCTTTAATTTTCTAGGATTAGTAAAAGCATGAAGCCTGGTTGGGTTAAAAATCAAAAGGGCTTACACTGCCATAAGGGCTTGCAGGACAGAAGGAAGGATTCCTGTCCTTAGGCAAAATCAGAGGGCTCTCTTCAAAACAATATTTCTGCCCACAGTAGCTGCAGGCAACAGTAGTAATAGTAAAGCAGTTGCATAGTAAACAGAGATCCCAAGCAGAGTAGAGTTCACGTGGGTAGGTATCTTCTTTGCCCTCTATTCCACAATAGCAACAAAGGAGCCCAAACAACAAGGTGGACAGCAATCATAGTGAGGGCTCTAAGTCACCAGCATGAATTCCTTTATAAAGAGAAGAAACAACCTTTGTCCAATAACTAGTAAACTAGAAAGGAGCCACACAAAATTAGCTGAATTAATTTCAAAATCACACTCAAAACAAAAAGAAAATCCATTTTTTTCAAATTATCAAAACAGTACTAGGAAAGAAAGCCTATAATTACACGAAAATCTCATGAGGAAACTTGCTGTACTCCAAATTCAACATCTCTTCTAGCAAGCATCAGCACATTTGTCTAGGCCTTCGACATTGAGCAATCATTTTCTACTTCTGAGATAACAGATGAGGAATCAGAGTAAGCTGAGAGAGGCCAGCTTACAAGATGAGAGAAAGAAGCTCTTGACATTGAGCAGGAATCTGGAGCAGAGAGCCAGAGGATGGCCTGTCCTTGGGAGAGATTATGGATACAGGAGGCAAGAGCCATGGAGTAGGGACATGAAGGTTCCTGTGACTGTGCCTGTCTTTCAAGGCCAAAAGTGGCCTGTGAAACCCCTGGTGTGTCTTGAAAGGCAGCTGGCAATACTAAAGCAGTAGGATGTTAATCTATGTCTGAGTGATAAGACATCTTGTTTTCCAACAGAGCATCAATCCATCCCTGCCCACAGTGAATGGATCCATGATTTGTGGTGAGATGACGATCTGCTTTTAGTGGAAGTTCCCGCATGACACTCATAATTTCTGAAATACATGAAGATCCAGTTTCACTGAAAATCATCCATGATTTGTCTGCTTAATACATCTGCTAGGGTCTCTGTGTTACATCTGCTAGGATGCCTGTAAAAAGTAGTGCAGAATCTACAGGAAGAGTTGCAGGCTAACTTGCTGAGCTCCCATAAAATCATTGCTTGCCTGCATAGAGTGATATTAATGTACCCCAATGCTGTTGTCTGTCAGCCATGAATCTTGTGTGTTCTGTATCATTTCCATATTCTGATATGATGCTAACTCCTCAGAACCAATCTGATTGCCTTCACTTTGGGCTTTGCTGAGTCCCTGATATGTAGATGTCTGAGTCTGGCGGCCACCACAAGGAAATCCTATTTGAGTTTTAGGGTCCAGATTTTGGAAAACTGGACCATACATCTTTGAGATACGCTGTAGCTTATTTGAGACCACAGAGAGTCCTTGTTTAGAAGTGTTTAAGATGCCCACCTGAAGAATTCACTTTTGAAGGTTGTAGTCAGCACGGACTGATGAGATTGGTGATGCCAGTGCAGGGACAGACTTTTGAGATATGAGGGGTTGCAGCAATATCTAGGTTGCTTGGCAATGAAGCACCCAGAAAGCAAATGTCTGTGGAGGGTACTATGCAGGACTAAATTGCGCTCACAGTGGACGAACTGATGAGTAGCACATAAGTGACAATCTGACATTTTGTAGACAGTGTTCCTTTTCTTGAGGTCTCATCAGGCACTTGTGGCATCAAGGATAAATTTGAATGTCTTGAGAGAATTGGAGATCAATTTTGAGCCAGAACCTTGTGAATACTCTGGGCGCAGATAAGCCATTGGGCAATGCAGAAGCCTGAATATGAAGGTTTCTTCTCAATGGGCCCAATTTCTGCAACTTGTAGCATAAAATTTGAATGCAGCCAAAGCTTGAGTAAGCTATCACTGGCATGGATCTTGAAGTGAATATTGTGTGGCAGTAGATAGAACTAAATATCAATGTAGAGAACTGATAATGAAAATCTCCAGTTCTAGATAACCAAAATTTGTGAAGCAGCAATCTTCATACTCAGGAACAAGCTTCCTGGTCTTCCAAAGAGAGCTTAACAGGACTGGCTTCCCTTACAGCATCTGGAGTTACTGAGAAACCTGTTTGTGGAACAGGGAATGTCCAGATAAGTGTTGAGGATATTGAAAGGGGGGGGAGGAGCATCTGGCCTTCTGTACCTGAGAAATGACATCCACAATAAATCTGTCTTGAGTGATTAATCCCAATTTCTTTGAAAAGACTGAAATCCTTAAAGGAGAAAGGAGCTGGAGAGCCTCTGTGAGCTATGAGGAGAAGCACTGGCATGTCTTTGATAGTCATGATGGTGTGGAAGCTCAAAGTGTACCTGAGATCACCAACTGTCTGATTCTAGAAAAAACGAACCTTATCCCCCTGCCGGATTTTCAGATAGACTCTCCCTGATATCTGGGGATAAGCTCATGTGTCACCTCCACCTGAAAAGAGGAGTCCTGGCTGCACCAGCAAAATGTGCACCTGCAAAAATCTTGCAGGTGAAGCCTAGACGAACCTTTGTAATCCATTTTCCTTTTAAAACTGCCCCTCAGCCTCGGCCTAAACTTTAGATAACCTACCTATACATCCACCCTTCTTCTGCAATATGCTGCTTAGCTAAATTGCTGCTTTAAAACCCTAGCAGACGCGGAGAACAGACTTAGCACATCAAACCATTTTCCAAGGCCTTGCTCTCAACAAACCACACTGCAAAGAATTAACATCTAAAGCTTCATCAAAATATGTGGTCTTAACAACTGATCTTAAATTTCACCACCTTCCGAAAGCAAATCTCTGATAGATTTCACATGTGAAAGGACAATTCAACCATCAGCATGTGAAAAAAACAAACTTGCAAATGGCAATAGGAAGAAGGCCTTCAGACAGCCCACCCCACACCACAAAGGCTTCGGGACTTATACCACTTCAGCCATTTTAACCACAGCCCTGAATACCTTAAAGGGAGAGGTTTCTGATATTAACCGACCCTTATTGAAATTGGGCAAGCCTCATGGCTCATATTACTAAGTGAATATTAACACTTCAGGAGCTATCAATCAGCCTGAGAAGAAGCCCTGCAAACTTTCCTCCCTTTAGGCCAACACAGAGGAATAGCTAAGGGCCTATGCTGAAATTGAACAAGAATTCCTAAGAGTCACCTAATCTCAGCACAATCTTGCTCTTATCACCCTAATGGGTGAAGGAAGGAGTGAAGAAATAAAATCCGGCAATCAATCATTTAGGGGTTAGCGAGGGGAATCAGCCAATCGAATCAGAATAGAAGAAACACAGAAGCTGAACAAAGCCTACTCTGTGCCAAAAACAGTTTCAAAACTAGAAGCTCCTGTTCCACCCTAGGCCTCTATCAGGGAAATAGAACCTCTCTGCAGGAGTAAGAGATCTTCTGCCATTTTAAGTGCCGAAGGGTAAAGAGTTGAAGGAAATGAAAACATTCACTCTAGAGAGACAACTTGGCCTTGGAGCTAAAGAAGCTTCTTCAAGAGACCTAGAGGCCCCTAACTACCTAGCCCTAGAGAGGACTCGAAGCTCTGAGAGAAGCCTTCAGCCTGGCCTACCTCCCAGACAGGCAAAGCCTCACAACAGCCCTGTTTCTGCACCCAAGCACGAGAAGCCCAAATTAGGTGCCAGCTTTGCCCTTGCTAAGAGAGAGCCCTAGAGAAGCCAACTCACCGAGAGGCCAAAACTTTGTTTGAGAAAAGTCTAAGGAGGCCTAACCGAGCATCCGACGGCATAAAGCCTCCTGAACGCTTCTACAACACTGACCTAGCACCTGGCCTACCTGCTTTTCCGCACCTCTCCTAACAAAAAAAGTTGCTAGCGCAACCAACGTCAGACTCAGGCCCCAAACGCAGTATTAATAATGTACAAACCTCTGGCTCCCCCATTTCTTCTAGCACCAAGATTATTCACTTTTCTTCCATCCGTTACTACTTAGCGCAATAAGTAGCCGGACTTCTCTTTCACGTTACTTTAGCCAGCAGCTTCCCAATTCCGAAACTAGCAGCTGAAAAATCGGAGAACGCCAAAAGGCACTCGCAAGAAATTCTAGACTAAAGCACCATGCGCAAAATGGACATCTTGTCATCGCAAAGAACAAAACATGCTGGAAGGATAGGTTGCTGACCTAGAACCTCCCCATACTCTGGAATAGACTGCCCATACATGTCAAGCAGAGTGCCTCCTTGGCCCTCTTCAAAAGAAATCTTGATGACTGGATGGAAGATAGGAAATTTACCCAGGGGATCACGTCAGTCACCCTACTAGACAGGGGTCCAAAGAAGTAAATATTGTGGGAAGAAATAGCCAGGGAATTGTTATGGCTAGGTTTGTATAGGCCCTAGGGCCGATAACCTAGTACCAACCAATGAACCTAAGGTTTCTGTGTTTTTATTTTTGATTAGTCTAACTAATGTAAATAAATCAAAACTGAGAGTCTTGCTAAACGTAATAATTCTGGCTGCAATAAAAGTTATTACTAGAAAATGGAAACAAATGGTCTGTCCTATAGGAGATTATATAAAATAAAAATGTTTGAAATACAGGATCTAGAATTGGCCACATGGAATTCTATACTCTGAGATAAGACTTCAGCAAAATGGATTGCATAGATTTTGAATACGACTGACAGAAAAAGGCCATCAGCATTACACTACAATGTCACATTACTAGACGCTAATATAAAAACAGGTTCATAAGTATGTACTAGGCAATCGGCCCAAGGGCCTAAGTAAGCCTAGCCAACAAAGTTTGCTGGCTTACGCCAACCCAAAAAAGCTAATTTCCTGTGTCCCTGTAGAGCAGAGCCACATAAGTGATCCCTGGGGTGTATTTCCTATTTCCCATCCACTCAAGATTTTTCTTGAAGAGTGTTAATGAGGAACTTTGCTTGACATAGATGGGTAGCCTGTTCCAGAGTATGGGAAGTCTCTGGGACAGGAATCTATCACTCCAGCAAGTCCTGTTTATTGTGGTGATAAGGTTTAGGTCCCTAGAGCGTGTAGCTCGGAGGGATTGGGATTTCTTTAGATGTAACATGTCCAACAGCTCTGGGTTTGACATAGCTTTATATGTTAGAGATCTCCTCGGAGTAGGCGATATGCTACAGAGTAAAGTTGGAGGTTTCTGAGGCAATCAGTGTAGGGCATTTGTTTGAGCCCAGTAATTCTCTTTGTGAGATACTTCTGTGGCCTTTCCTGCTGCTGCAGATGTCTTGTGAGGTACATTCCAAAAGGAGAGTTTGGAGTTTATAATGGGTCTAAGGAGTGTCAGGTAGAGGGGAACAATTACCTCTTTTTTCCTGGATGAGAACCCTTTTGTGATGAGGTATGCCATGTGGAAGGATTTCCCGACTACTGTGGCAATGTGATTATCAAAGGAGAGACTACTGTCCACCTGGGTCCCAAGGTCTCTTACCACACATTTGGTGTTAAGAAGACTGCTGCCTATGTGGTAGTTCATTGGTACAGAGTTTTTACCAAAGGGGATAACAATTCACTTTTCGGCATTGAGTTTGAGGCCATGGCTCTGACACCAGGCATCTGTCTCAGTGAGGCCCCTCTGTAGGATGTCCACATCATTTGGGGACTCGACTATAGCTCCTAATTCGCAGTCATCTGTGAACTTCGTTAGCCAGAGGCCTTCTGTGTTTGGTATCTACTTTTCTGAAGTACAGGCTAACAGGAGAGGTCCCAGGACTGAACCCTGTGGTACTCCACTTGTCACTGGTTTGAAGTCAGATTTATTTAAGTCTGCAACTTTTAGTGTGGGTTCCATCAGTGAGCCAGTTGGCAACCCATCTTGTGACATAGGGATTTATACCTAGTTTAGTGAGTTTAGCTATAATTCCAGAATGGGGGGTGGTGTCGAAAGCCTTGGCGAGGTCAAGATAGGCTGTGTGAACCACCTTACCCTCATCTACGGCTTTAGTGACTGCCTCAAAGTCGTCAACCAGATTCAGGAGGCAAGATCTGCCTTTCACAAACCCGAACTGGGTAGGTTCCAGAGTTTGGAGGTTACCAATGTCTTTGTTTATCAATTCCATGACGATACGCTCCATGGCCATGCAGATCAGGCTAATAGGGCACTAGTTCCCAGGATCAGTGGTGGCTCTCCCTTTGTGGAGTGGGATAACTGTTGCTGCGCGCCATTCAGTGGACACAAAGTCTGACGTAAGGCTATGATTGAACATGGTGCTTAGGTGGGGAGCTAGTTTGTTCTGAAGTTCGTGTAAATCACAGCTTGGGATGTTGTCCGGTCCCATGGATGCTGTGTTTTTGGCTTTAGAGAGTGCTGCTTTTAACTGTGAAGTTATTACAGGGACTCTGCATTCATCCTGTATAGATATGGGAGCTTTAGGGGGTGAGAGGGGGGTAAAGTTCGCACTGAACCTATCTGCCAGGATGTTGGCAATATCAGTTGGTTCTGTAATTTTTGTGCCATTGTGCTGTAACTCAGAGCAGATCTGGGCGTTGCCATTGAGATTCTTGACAGAGCTATAGAATGCTTTGTGGTTGTCCCTAGAATCAGTGGCAATCTTGTTTTCATAGTTAGCTTTGGAGGATCTTATAAGGGATCTCAACTTCTTGCAGAGGCTGATCAGGGAGCTCCTCCACTCATGGGATTTTACTCTCTTTTGCAACAATTTCTTCCTTCTGTTTGTAGAGTTTGTTTATGGCAGGGGACCACCAGATTGGCTTCCTTTTTTTGGAGGATAGCGCCTTGGTTCTGTTTGGAATAGCACGATCCATGCACTTGTGTAAGTGCTTATAGAGTGCATTTGTGTAGGATTCAGCAGTCATAACTGTATTGTCCATCTGCATGGGTGCTATAAAGTTCATCACTTCTGTCTTAAGAAGCATGAAATTGGCTTTGGAGAAATATGTTTTACCGTGGTTTCCTTAATGGAGGGGGGGGGGGGGTATGAATATCTAGGGTAATTAGCTTATGGTCGGATCTGACCAACGAGGAGTTGACTTCAGGTGTGGAACATCGGTCACTCATGTTGGCAATGACTAGGTCTAGCATATTGTTGCCCCTTGTGGGGGTGCGGATAAGGTGATCCAGGGCACTGGAATTTATGAATTCCAGAAAGCGCTGAGCGAAGGAGTTGGCACGAGAGTAGTTTTCCCAGTTAATGGTGGGGTAGTTGAAATCGCCCAATATTAGGGTGTTTGGTTGAAGCCTAATATTTTCCAGTATATCAAGAAAAGAGGAGTAGGAATCCTGGGGCATGGTGGGGGATCTGTAGCGGGCTACAATTTGGATTGCAGTTTTGCCCAGAGTTAATTGCACTTGAATAACCTCGGCTGCATTATGCTGAGCAACTAGCCTGGAAGTGTGGATATCCTTAATGAATATGGACACACCTCCACCCTATGGAAATGTGTCTGACTTTGGCGACTTCTCAGTTTCTCACACTATAACTTACTGTACTTGTTTGGCAGATGTGATTTTTGAATGAACGTTATGAAAAAAATGACATTTAAATGTACCCCTATATTTGTTCTTTATAAAAGCAGTTTATAACATTCTGTGCTTTAAATCGTAAGTAACACTCCCTTCAAAGCAAATGATTGTAAACAAAAAAAAAAAAAAAAAAACACAAAAAACCTGGTAGGATTTCAAAAAGAAGCGAGATTTATTTTCTTCTATTGTCTTGTGCAAGTAATTTGACGACTGCACTGTAGTCGTGTAATTGCAGCATACTCTTCTACTTTAGCACTAGACTATGCACATTAATTCAGCCATGGTCGAACATCAGATTAGTACAAGAGTAAATTCTAAGCCCAAATCATTTAAATCACTTAAAACAAATTCAGCAGAGATCCCATTTGAGGAGTACTCCTGAAGCATTTATGTGTCAAACAGGATGTAAGTGTAGTTTGTGGAAAACTAAACACAGTCCAGGGAATGCAACATGTTACGGGCAAATGGACTCATTTTAATGTTCATTCTCAGCCAGTGGTGATGGGATACTCCACCAGTTAAAAAAAGGGAAAATTAGCACATGCTCAGTTTTATTGATTATGACATGATCTATCACTGTCCAACAGACTGATTACCTAAGAAACTATATCTGTACTTACAGTGGACAGAATATATCAAAATGCATCATCATATTTTGCAGAAATTTAGAAGTTATGTACTTACCATAACGTTCCATCTGAGTAGGAGGATTCATTTGTCTGCAACCTGAGGGTATGGATCCGATATCGGATCCGAACCGGCATGGTTTATCCAGCTATGGATCCGAGCTCCTAGCTCCTCCCCTCACCCATAATGCCCTGCTCTCCCTACATGACCTCAGATCGAGTGTGCCCTGCACCAACTACCCTAACCAAAGGGTAACACACCCTATGCAGGAAACTGACAAGGCCAGGGGGATAGGAGGGCGGGATGGTTGCAGACAAATGAATCCACCTACTCAGATGGAATGTTATGGTAAGTACATAACTTCTAAATCTGAAGTAGGAGAATTCATTTGTCAGCAACCTGTGGGACAGAGTCCCCAGCTACCTGAATCTTGGGTGGCCATCATGGAAGGATATTGCGGAGCACCGCGGAGCCAAAGGATTCTCTACCTCTAGAAGTGACGTCCAGCTTGTAATGAGTAATAAAGGTATGAGATGAAGCCCAAGTGGCTGCTGAACAAATGTCATCCAGAGGAACCCTAGACTTAAAGGCCACTGAAGTAGAGACAGACCGGGTCGAATGTGCATGGACTCCCTCCGGTGCGGGCCTCCTAGAGGCTTGGTACGCCAACAGAATACACTGAGAAATCCAGCGTGACAAAGAAACTTTGGAAATTGGTTTACCCAGATTGAATTTGGCAACAGAAATGAACAACTGGTCTGATTGCCTATGACCAGCTGTCCTATGAAGGTAAAAACGAAGCTGCCTGTGAACATCCAAGGAATGCAGTTTGTATTCGCCTTTGTTTTGATACTTAGGGAAGAAAACAGGGAGGTTGATGGACTGATTAATGTTAGCGTCCGAAGCTACTTTAGGAAGAAAGGAGGGATTGATCCTTAGGTACACCCGGTCCGGATGAAAAATCAAATAAGGCGGTTTCATGGACAGGGCCTGAAGCTCTGAAACTCTCTTAGCCGAAGTAATGGCTACCAAAAAAGCAGTCTTAAAGGACAAGTATTTAAGATAGACTGTGGCCGCAGGTTCGAAGGGGGGAGCGGTCAAGGCCTGAAGTACCAAGGAAAGATCCCACGGGGGAACCGTTTCTTTGACAGGGGGTCAGAGCAAAAAAGTGCCTTTTAGGAAGGTTTTGCATAACTTAGCCGACATAAGAGACCCTGAATCGTGTCCAACATGGTAATGAGATATGGCCGCCAGCTGAACTTTGACCGTGGAACTACTGGCGCCATCATTAAAGACAGTAGTAAGGAAATCTAGAACCAAAGGAAGGGGAACCGTGAAAGGATCGAGGTTTTGCCGCTCTGCCCAAATGGAGAAACGCTTCCATTTACTGCGGTAAATTTTTCTGGTAGAGGGCTTGTGGGCCACTACCAGAATGGCCTTAACTGGGGACGAGGTACCGGGAGTCCTGATTAGGAGTGGAACTGGAGCAGCCAAGCAGTCAACTTCAGGTTGTCCAGGTTCGGAGTTGGCAGGTTCGACGGGTGTGATATCAGATCCGGAATGGGATCTAGAATCCAAGGTGGATTCACTGAATGAGACCTTAGGTAAGGGAACCAGATAGGTCGAGGCCAGAACGGGGCAATGAGGATCATTCTGCACCCCAACCGAGAGGTTTTCTGAAGTACTTGCAGCATCAGAGGTAGAGGGGGGTATGCGTAAAGAAGACCGGGAGGCCAAGCATGCACCAGAGCGTCTCTCGGAGAATCCCCTGGAGGGAGGACTAGAGCAAAAAAACTGTTGCACTTGGCGTTTAAAGAAGAAGCAAAGAGATCGCAACAGGGAGTCCCCCACTGTGCGAAGATACGTTTCGTTACTTGAGAATTGAGAGACCACTCGTACGGGGAGAGAATGGTGCGACTGAGCTTGTCGGCTAGGATGTTGGTCCGACCCGGAATATGCGTTGCGATGAGAAAGCGGTTGGTGGAGATCGCCCATTCCCACACTCTCATGGCTTCTCAACATAATGGGTAAGACCTGGTTCCCCCCCGTTTGTTGACGTACCAGACCACCGACATGTTGTCTGATTGAATCGCAATTGTTCCCAGGGGAAGGAGGGCCTGAAGTGCTTGCAACGCCAAGAGCACCGCCCTCATTTCCAGAACACTGATATGCAGGGAGGTCTCTGAATCGCTCCACGTGCCTTGGACCATCCGGCCTGCAAAATGCTCCCCCCCACCCAAGGCGGGAAGTGTCCGTGGTCATCGTGGCGAGAGGGGGAGATGCAGAAAAGGGGCGGCCCCTGTGGAGGTCCGGAGAATGGAGCCACCACAAGAGAGACCGCTTGCAAGCCTTGCTGACTGCAATGGGATGATACAGGGGGAGGGAGAGAAATGACCATTGCACCTGAAGTGTCCATTGAAGCACCCGCATGTTCAAGCGGGCGTGCGGAAGAAGAGTAATCGCTGCCGCCATAGACCCTAGCGCCCTCAGGACCAATTCCGCAGGTGTTGAGCTGGAGTGAAGGATGGCCCGCACCTGGAGTCGCAGATTCCGAACCCTGTCGGTTGTGAGAAAGGCTCTTAAATTTCTCGTGTCTAACCTGGCTCCTATAAATTCTATTGTTTGAGTAGGGACCAGGTTGGACTTCTCTGTTTACCGTGATGCCTAGCTTGGGAGCTAGACGAAGGAAGGAGTCTCTTGCCAAAGAGAGTAGATGCCTTGTTGGGGCAGTGAGAAGCCAGTCGTCTAGGTACGGAAAGACCTGCACCCCCTGAAGCCTCAGGTGGGCCGCAACCACTGCTAACACTTTGATGAACACCCTGGGGGCTGTGGTGAGACCAAAGGGAAGGACCCTGAACTGGTAGTGACTGGCTCCCAGCCGGAAGCGAAGAAACCCCCTGGATCGTCTGTCCATCCAAATGTGGTAGTACGCATCCTTGAGGTCTATAGAGCACATCCAGTGATTCTCCCCTAGAACGGGGAGGATGGACTGCAAAGTGACCATCCGGAACTTCTCTTTGGGAACTGACAGGTTCAACAGGGACAGGTCTAGAATGGGTCTTAGATCCCCCGTCTTTTTTGGCACTAAAAAGAACCTGGAGTAGAACCCTGATCCGATCTGGTCTGGGGGGACGGGGCTGGATGGCTCTTTCTCAGCAGATGGCCAATTTCTGCTGAAGTGGCCTCCCTCTGATCGGGTGGAACATCAGGGAGGATTTTTAACTTTGGGACATGAAGAAAGGGGATCTTGTAACCACTGGATATAATCCAGAGTACCCAGCAGTCCGATGTAATGGACTCCCATGCCGCTAGGTGCTCCGAGAAACATCCCCCGACTGCCTCCAGAGTGGAGCAGTCGGGAAACCCCTCAGGGTTGCTGTGTGGGCTGTTCAGAGAAGGGTTCTCTGGACCCAAAGTTCCTGGGAGCCCCTCTGCCCCTAAGGCGGCGTCATCCCTGTCCTCCTCTGCCGCGGAAGGACTGGTTGTCCGGAGCGGGTTGGGAATGCTGCGACTTCCGGAACCACATCTTCTTCTGGCCCTTTTGGTTCCTAGAGTAGGACCTCTGGGGCACAGAGAAGCGGACTCCGACGGCAGACAGCGTCTTCCCGTCCTTCTTGCTCTGAACCAAGGTATCGCGAACCGTCTTGCCAAAAAGGACAGAACCGTCAAAGGGGGGCGTTCGCGAATGACGCCTTGAAGGGCTCTGTAAAATCGCAGTGGCGGAGCCAGGCCTGCCGTCTTGTGACTAGGCCCGCTCTAGCGGCTCTCTCGGTAGCGTGGGGAAAGTAACCGCATAGAGGTGTTAGTCACAGAACGAAGAGTGGCCATACGGGTGGAGTGCATAAGTTTGTCCTCCTCCGATATGGACTCTGGGGGGGGTGCAGCGTATTCCTTGATAAGATCGCGCTGCATCCTAATGACGTGTGCCAAATAGTTGAGCGCCCTCACTGAGAAGGTCGCTGAACTAAAGATTCACTTCCCCAAACGGTCCATCATCCAAGACTCCTTGCTCGGGGGATGGACTGAGGGACTCTCCTGGGCGAGTTACCTCTTAGTGGCTGCTGCCGACAGCATGGCATCTACCAAGGGTCCCTTGCTCCAGTGGGCACGGTCAGCAGGGGGGGGGCTAAGGATCCTGTCGGGCCTCTTAGGGATTGGCTCCACGGTGTCCGGGTCCTTCCACGCTCTGGTGGTAATAAGGTCCACCAGGGGGTCGGGCAGGAGGGGACACCCAAGAGGTAGACAGGCCCACTTCAAATGCCTCCAAGAACACTGACTCGTCCGAGGAAGACTTTGGGGCAGACCACCCACCTCTGATTCGTAACATTTCCATGATATCTCCGAAGGAGACATCCTCAGGGGGTGATCTTGTGGATCCTTCCCCTTCCTCCAAGTCAGTGTCTTCGGTCAAAGACTCGGGGGAGTCTATGTGCCTCCTTTTACACGAATGCTTGCGAGGTGCTTCCTCGGGGGGGGGGCTGTCAGAGGAGCTCTCAACAGCAATGTCCAGAACCACAGGAACTGCTTAGGGCAGTAAAGCGGGCTGTCCCAGTGGCCGGCTGATGGAAGCCTGGCCCAGAGCAGATGGAGTGCGGGACGGAGCCGAAGCAAGGGCCGGGGGTCCGGATGCCCTCAACAGAGCCCTCTCCACTACATCAAAAGCCGAGGGGGAGCCAGCCTCGATAATAGGATCCAAAAGTCTGCTCCCCCTCGGATCCGATGAGCGGATCGGAGCCAGCGCCGAGCCCCTCGGATCCGAGGGACCAGTGCGCTCCGAAAAGGACGGCGCCGAAGGCACACTGAGTCCCTCGGATCCGAAGCTCGGGCCAAGGCTCCGAGAGGTCGGATCCGACAGACTCGAGGGCAGGGTCGGATCCGAAGTACCCAGTACTGTCGGCGCCGATCCACCCGCGGCTGCCCGGCTCTGGGCGCTCCGAACCCGGGTAGCGGGTTGGAGAAGGAGCAATGGGCTTAAAAAAGGGGGGGGGTCGAGCTCCCCCCCAGAGGGGGGGAGGCAGGAGCACTCCCATCTGCATCTGGGCCTGGATGAACCTTCGCATCATCCGGTCCAGATCAGCATCATAGAGGCACTAAGTAGACCTTGACGAAGCTACCGAGGTAGGCCTTGAGTGCCGCCTCGATAGCCTCGAAGGAGGTCGGGGTCTCCTCATCCTCCGGTGAAAAGCACGGGGACCGAAGCCGAGGAGGGGGAGAGCCAGCAGCCAGAGAGGCCGGAGGAGAAGCCCGCTTAGCCGGCGGGGCCGAAACGGAGGTCTCGGCCCGCCGCTTGTGGTGCTTCTCTCTCCAGTCCTTTTTCCTGGCTTCCCTCTCCTCCGACCCTTTGGCGGGAGTTTGAATCCCGAGTGGAGGAGGGGGAGCAGGCAAGGCAGGGACTGCCGAAGCAGTGACCACCAAGGGGGCGGGGGCCGAAGCAGAGTTTGGGGGCAAGAGTCCCGCCAAGACCAGCTTCGACCTCTGCTCCTTCAATGCCCTGGGGTTGAACCCTGCACAGATTGAACACCCTGAAGTGAGGTGTTCAACTCCAAGGCATCGAATGCACAGAGTGTGGCCATCAGCAGGAGAAAGCTTATGGCCACACTCGGAGCACTTTGAAAAAACAGCCTTTGGGGCCTCAGACATCACTATTTTTTTTTTTTTTTAAAATAGCAACAATAAAATAACTAAAACACTCACACAAAGGCCCCAAAAAAAAAACACACACACACACACACACACAAACACACCAACTACGAACCAGCGAGGGGAGGGTAAAACTATATTAAATTAACCCAAAAAAGATAAAGAGGAGGGAAACCTATAACTTTCACACAACTTAAAAGTTTTAGAAGTTTTAAAACCCTGTAATAAGAATACTAAGACTTAGCTTTTGGAGCTCTGACGACCCAGCCTTTACCATGCGCGGCAAACTAGATCTGAGGTCATGTAGGGAGAGCAGGGCATTGTGGGTGAGGGGAGGAGCTAGGAGCTCGGATCCATAGCTGGATAAACCATGCGGTTCGGATCCGATATCGGATCCATACCCACAGGTTGCTGACAAATGAATTCTCCTACTTCAGATCAAGTACTTCTCCAATATATATTTTGCAATCCTAAGACGAAGACAATCATACCAAAACCATACCAAAAGCTGCCGGCTTAGCAGTTAGCACTACAAAACATGGTTTCACAGTTTCAGACCTGGTAGGTAAAGAAAGTTGCAGAGCTATCAAATCATACAAGTCATGGTGATAACACAACCTGGTGAAAAGTACAGTTTTGTACCTACCATAAATGTAGATGTTCGAAGATCCACATTGCTGCAGTCCTTACTTATGGGTAGTCCGCTGTCCTCGGTCGGCCCGAATACCAAAGTATTAGGCTGACGTCGGTCATGGGCGCTCAGAACTGACATCAGAGCGTCAGGGTATAAAAGCGCATGACCGACGTCATATCCTCAGTCTTTTCTTGCCCCAGATGTCAGAAGGCCCTAAAAAGAAAGGCCACAGCCCAAAAACAGGATACCTCCCAAAAACATGCCCAACAACAACCATCACCCAAACCATATTACCATGCCAAACTACAGAGGGGAAGGAGGGAGGGTAAATTGGACTGCAGCAATGTGGATCTTCGAACATCTACATTTATGGTAGGTACAAAACTGTACTATGTTCTTCATCTCACATTGCTGCAGTCCTTACTTATGGGTAGAATCCCAAAGCAGAGGTAAAGGGAGGATGGCAAAATCATAAAGCATTAGGGGCTGCTAAAATGCCCTGTAATATAGCAGAGGCAAATCCAGCCCTAGACTTAGAATAAAGAGGAAGGTGGTAATGCTTGGAAAAAGTATGTACTGAACTCCAAGTGGCTGCTTCCAAAATATCTTTTGTAGCTACCCCCCTTAGAAAGGCAGTAGAAGTGGCAGTAGCTCTAGTGGAATGAGGTCTGATTCCAGCCAGAACCTCCTTACCATGATGGGAATAACAGAAAGAAATACAAAACCCAATCCATTTAGAAATAGTTTGTTTTGAAACAGGTTTCCCTGAGAACCCAAAGCAAAAGAAACAAACAACTGCTGAGACTGCCTGAACCCCTTGGTTCTGCTCAAATAATAACGTAACTGTCTGTGAATATCCAAAGTATGCAAAATCTTCTCCCCTTTATTTTGGGGTTTGCATAAAAGTAGGCAAATGAATAGATTGGTTCAAGGCCACACTAGAAACCACTTTAGGCATAAAGGAAGGATTAGTACGCAAAGATACCCTATCCTTATGAAAAATCAGGAAAGGTTCCACTGCCGTAAGGGCCTGTAATTCAGAAACCCTTCTTGCAGAGGTAATGGCCAACAAAAAAGCAGTCTTCCATGATAAATACTTTAACTCGGCAGTAGCTGCAGGCTCAAAAGGTTGTAGAGTAAGTTTTTCCAACACAAAATTGAGATCCCAAGCAGGAGTAGGAGCTCTACGGGGGTCTTATGTTCTTTGCCGCTCTAAGAAATTGCTTAAACAAAGGATGGGAAAACAAAGGAGGGTCACAGTCATAGTGAGCAGAAATGGCTGCAGCATGAACCTTTATCGAGGAGAAAGACAAACCCTTGTCCAATAACTCAGTAAGATATTGAAGAGAAACACTTAAATCAGGCTTGGAAACATCAAAGTCCTTCGCTCTGCTCCAAAGAAAAAATCTCCTCCATTTATCTGCGTAAACTTTCCTTGTACTAGGCCTTCTGGCCTCCAAAATAACATTCAAAACTTGCTGTGGAAGCTGAGACCCTCCAGGGTCTAGAACAGAATATGCCAGGCTGTGAGATGCAGAGACTGAATCTTGACATTGAGGAAGTGATTGCCCTCCTGAGACAAAAGATGCGGAATCAAAGGCAGAGGCCATGGAGGCTCCCCGTACTAAACTCCTCAGTAGTGGGTACCAGTACTGTCGAGGCCAATCCGGCGCTATCAGAATCATGGATGGCTTGTCTATTCTGGCCTTCAGGAGTACCTTGGGAATGAGAGGCAGAGGTGGAAAGGCATAGACATGAAGATTGCTCCAACTGAATGATAGAGCATCCACCTTCCAAGCTGTGGGATGAAACATTTTTGTGCAAAACTTTGGCAACTGGTAATTTAGTGGAGAAGCGAACAGATCTATGTCTGGAGTCCCCCATAACACTGTCAACTTTTGAAACACATGAGGATCCAGTTTCCACTCGTGAGGATCCACAATTTGTCTGCTCAACACATCTGCTAAGGAGTCTGTGCTCCTGGTAGAAACCTTGCCTGAAGACTGAGTTGTAAACTGAGAGCAGTCTCCCACAAAATCATCGCTTGCCTGCAAAGAGGGTACAAATGGGTTCCCCCTTGCTTGTTGATGTACCACATGACAGTAGTGTTGTCTGTTTGAATCAACACCTGTCCTGGGTGAAGTAAATCCCTGAAAGCCATCAATGCAACTTGAACTGCTAACATCTCCTTCAAGTTGATATGCAAATGTTGAAGTCTGACAGGCCACGTGTCTTGCACCCATTTTCCATTGAGGTGTGCTCCCCAAGCCGTGTCCGAGGCATCTGTCGTTAAAATCTGACTCGCCTCTGGTCGGGTCACAGAGAGTCCCTTGTTTAGGTGACATTCCTGAGCCCACCACAAAAATTCCTTCTGAATGCAAGGTATTATCTGAATGACAGTGTCTAGATCTTGGCAGTGTTGTGTCCATACATTTTTGAGATACCATTGAAGCTTCCTCATATGCAGTTTGGCATTGGGAAGCACCAGAATACAAGATGCCATGAACCCCAAGGCTTGAAGGACTGTCCTTGCAGTCAGCCTGGACCGTAGAGACATTTGATGGAAATAAAGAGAAAGGCTTCTTTGTTTGTCCGTGGTCAAAAAGGCCATCTGGGAAGCTGTATTCAGTCTCACACCCAGAAAGCACATGTCCTGAGAGGGTACTAGACTGGACTTTGTTTCGTTCACAGAATACCCTAGGCATCTTAACACTACCATCACATACTGTAGATGATGAAGAAGTTAGTCCTTGTGTTGTGCAATAATCAGGCAATCGTCCAAATAAGGATAAATCTGTATTCCTCTTAACCTGAAAAAGGCTATCACTGGAGCCAGAACCTTTGTGAACACTCTGGGCGCAGTAGATAAGCCAAAGGGCAATGCAGAGAACTGATAATGTAAATTTCCAGCCCGAAAACGCAGGTACCTCCTGCAACTGGGCCTGATAGGAACATGAAGATAAGCCTCTGAGATCCAGAGTTACCATCCAGTGATCTTTTCCCAACAGAGGTAAAAGCTGTTGTAACGTCAGCATTTTGAACTTTGGAATGTCCAGATAACTGTTGAGGATAGATAAATCCAAAATTGGTCTCCACGTGTTCCCTTTCTTTGGTACTAGAAACAGGCGAGAATAAAATCCTAGTCCCATGTCTGACAGAGGAACTGGCTGAATAGCTCCTATTTGAAGAAGCAAAGAAATCTGTTTGTGAGCCTCTATCCTTTGCCGAGGAGGAACGTCTGGCATGCCTTTGAAAGGAGGCAATGCATGGAAATAAAACTTGTAGCCTCGGTTTATAATGTCCAATACCCATTTGTCCTGGGTGACTAAAAGCCAGTTTTGCTTGAAGAGTGCTAACTTTCCTCCCAAAGGAGCTGCCAGGCAAGAAGAATCTGGCAGCTGAAAATGCAGGTCATTGGGCCTGTTTACGAAAGGACTGGCCCCTGCCCTCACCTGCAGATTGTGCAGGCGAACTCCAAGTTCTAGGCCTGAATGTACTGTGAGCTCTGCCCCTGCCACGTCTAGATCTACCCCTAGATTGAGAATCAGAAGGGTAGGTCCACCCCTTAGTAGGCCAATTTCTACTAAACTTTGGAGGTTGCACCTGCAAAAAATCTTTAACAGTCTGCATAGACTTAGCCTTGTCTTCCATTTTCTTCAAAACCGATTCCACAGGGGGACCAAACAAAACTTCAGACTGTAAAGGGGCATCCAGAATTCTAGTTTTAACATGCTCAGACAAATTCTGATCCTTATGCCAGGCGTGCCTGCGAAGAACTGAACCAGTGGCAGCCACCCTAGAAGAGGCCTGCACAGCATCAAAACCACACTGCAAAGAATGCTTACCCACCTGTTCAGAGACATGTACTAAATCCTGCAATTCTTTACACTCTATGCCCACTGCCAAAGCATCCACTTTAGATTTTAGCTGGGAAAGGAGGAAATTCTGATACTTCAACATATGAAACTGGCAATTTAAAGCCCTCATTGCTAAAGTAGAAGAGGTATACACCTTCTTACCCCATCTATCCAAAGCTCTAGCTTCCTTATCTAGAGGAACCGGATTCCTTACAACAGAGGCTCTAACACCCTTAGGCCCCTGACTAATAGTTTCTGGGTCCGCCCTAGGACTCTTATACAGATATTTATGAGCCTCAGGCACCCTGTAATATCTGTCCGGTTTAACTGGCAGGAGGCAAAGAATCTGGATTAAGGGAAGCCTCCGAGAAAACATCTTGAACAACATCCAAAACAGGAGGTATAGCCAAGGGTCTATGCTGTGGTAAAAACAAGAATTCCCTAAGCCTCTTCCTTGAATCAGAGAAATCCTGTCCTTCCCACTTAAAATGCTCCCTCATGGAATGCAGAGTTTCTGAAAATGAAAAATCCTCTGGAGGAGAAGCAGAAGGAGTGGAATCCTCTGCATCAGAATCCGAATAAGGAGGAAAATCTAGAATATCTTCAGCAGAAGACTCTGAGTCATCTGAGGCCTGATCCAAACTTTCCAACTCTGGCTCCACCCTGGGCCTCTTATCAGGAGGGGGCATAGAACCTCTAATTAAAGTAATCAAATCTTCTGCCATTTTAAGCATGTGCTTTTTAGGCACAGACCCTGAAGTACCTGGAGGGACACCAGAGGAAGGCAAAACAGACCTGCCCTTAGAAGAAGCCTTAGTAATAGAAGCAGAAGGCCTAACCACCTTAGGCATAGAAGGGAGAACAGTAACTTGAGAGGCCCCTTCAGCCTGACCTGACTCCTGGGAGGCCACATCCTGCAAAATCAAAGTTTCCCCCTGAGACTCAATAGAAACTTCAGCCGGATCCCCCTGCTCTACTGTAGCTTCTGCAGGACCGGCGTCCGTAACGGACGAATCAACCTGTCTAGGTTTCAAGGATTTGTCTTTGCGCTTCTTAGAAGCGGGCGTCGGAGGATCCGACGGCATATTATAATTACACCGCTTACCAAAGACCAACCTAGCACAATCTAACCTTCTTTTTATAGTGCGCTTATTAAACCTAGCACAAAATCGACACCCGACTACGTCGTGGTCCGGTCCCAAACAAGGAATGCAAAGAGAGTGATAATCCCTATGCGGTATCTGTTTCCCACAAGAAATACAATTATTCACTTTTTCTGATATCCGGAATTAACTGAGGCAAGAAAAAACAAAAATATTCCCCAACGGGGTACTTAGCCCAACTTGGTTTCGGTCTGAAACTCAGAATTCGAAAATTTCAGAACGCCGAACGGCACTCGCAATGCTGCTTCTGCATCGGACCATGCGGCAAAAAAGACTGAGGATATGACGTCGGTCATGCGCTTTTATACCCTGACGCTCTGATGTCAGTTCTGAGGGCCCATGACCGACGTCAGCCTAATACTTTGGTATTCGGGCCGACCGAGGACAGCGGACTACCCATAAGTAAGGACTGCAGCAATGTGAGATGAAGAACATCTGCTAAGGCCTCTCCTTTACTTAGCCTCCAGGGAAGCAAAGTCACTAGGTCATGCCATTTTGAAACATGCTTTCAGATCTCGCTTTTCATATTTGAATAACTTCTTATAACCATCTGACTAGACTGCTAAATACTTAGTGATGCACTTACTTTTTGAGCAACTGAAGAAAATTTTAGAACGTTAAGTGTCTCATCATACATGGAAGCACAAGGACTTATATTCACTATCATTGACGTTTTTCCTCGTCCACAGAAATAGCTTTGCAGGTAATGGGTCAATTTGCTTTCTCGAAATGGCACATGCTGCTGTAGTCTAAGAAAACACAGGGAAAAAAATGGAAAACATGCATAAAATGAAATTATTAGTTACAGAAAATTTTCTGAAGAGCTCAACAAAAGCTCAGAAAATACAAATGAGGCTCAAAGATTTAGTAAATTAATGCAGTAAAATTAGCAAAATACCCTGATAGATTGCTTAACATCCACAAATCATGTTGATTAAGAGACGCTTAAGACTTATAAGTCAGCTGACCTGCAGGAATGTTTGTCCAAACTGGTGGCAAAATCATGGACAGAAACTAAATGTCAAAAAATTCATTGCTTTATCCTTTGGAAGTCCTCTATCTCAGAGAACTACCACATTAACACTACACCCCCTAAGAGCTGGGGCTAGTTGCCCAACACAATGCGCCTGAAATTCTCCAGGTGCAACTAACACTAGGTAAGACTGGAATCCAAATTGTAGCTTGCTACAGATCCCCCACCATGCCCCAAGATTCTCACTACACCTTTCTAAATATACTAGAAAATATGAAGATAGAACCAAACACCCTCATACTGGGTGATTTTAACTACCCTGCCATTAACTGAGAAAACTACTAGTGTACCAACACCTTTGCCCCAATGGTTCTTGGAATTCATAAATTCCAACGCCCTGGATCAACTAATCCATAGTTCCACCAGGGGTTCCAATATCCTAGACCTGGTCATTACCAACATGGGAAATCGATGCTCCACACCTATGGTCACTCCCTCGTTAGTCAGGTTTGACCATAAGCTAATCACCCTTAACATCCACATCACCCCCCCCCCCAGTAAGGAAACCTCCATAAAAAAACTTCTCCAAAGCCAACTTCATGCTACTCAAGTCAGAAGTGACAAACTTCATGACACCCATGCAGATGGGAACTGAAAGTTAGACTGCTGAATCCTACACTAAGGCACTGTACGAGCACATCCACTCACGCATGAATCGTGCCATCCCAAACAGAACCAAGATGTTCTCCTCCAAAAAAAGGAAGCCAATCTGGTGGTCCCCTGCCATAAACAAACTTTACAACAAAAGGAAGAAACTGTTTCAGAAAAGAGGAACATCCCAGGATGCAAAAAACTCCCTTACCAGCCTCAGTAAGAAACTGAGATCCCTCAAAATCCTCCAAAGCTAGTTATAAAAATAAAATTGCCAAAGATTCCCAAGACAACCACAAGGCATTCTATAACTATGTCAAGACTCTAAATGGCAATGCTCAGATCTGCTCTGAGCTAAAACAGAATGGCATTAAATATACTGATCCCAAGGATATTGCCAATATCCTGGCAGATCGATTCAGTGCCAACTTCACCCCCCTCTCACCCCCTAAATGGCCCATCTCAATACCGGAAGATTGCCAAATTCCGGTAATAACGGCCACACGGGTAAAAAAACACACTCTCCAAAGCTAAGAATACAATATCCATGGGACCAGATGACATCCCGGGCTGTGTACTACATGAACTACAATATGAAATGGCACCTCACCTAAGTGCCACGTTTAATCATAGCCTCACCTCAGGTTTCGTGCCCACTGAGTGGCGCAGAGCTAGTTATCCCACTCCACAAGGGGGGATCCACCTTGGATCCAGGAGACTACCGTCCCATCAGTCTGACGAGCCTTATCTGCAAGGCCATGGAGCGTATTATCATGGAACTTATAAACAAAGACATTGGCAACCTTCAAACACTGGACCCCACCCAGTTTGGGTTAGTGAAGGGCCCATCTCGTCTCCTGAACCTGACTGACTTCTTTGAATCAGTCTCCAGTGCCATGGACAAGGGTAAGGCAGTCCACACAGCATATCTAGACCTCGCCAAGGCCTTTGACACCATCTGCCAGTCTGGAATCATAGATGAACTTACTAAGCTGGGCATTAATACCAAAGTCACCCAATGGGTTGCCAACTGGCTTACTGACAGAACCCACACTGTAAAAGTAGCCAACTCCAAATCCAGTTCCAGACAAGTGACAAGTGGAGTACCTCAGGGTTCAGTCCTGGGACCGCTCTTGTTTGGCATCTACTTCTCTGAAGTGCAGGCCAACACTAAGGGACTCTGGCTAACAAAGTCCGCAGATGACTGCAAACTGGGAGCCATTATTGAATCCCCAAATTATGTGGATACTCTACAAAAGGGCCTTACAGAAACAGATGCTTGGTGCCAGAGCCATGGGCTCAAGCTCAATGCCAAGAAATGTATGGTTATCCCCTTTGGGAAAAAACATGTACCTGTGAATTACCACATAGGTGGCAGTACACTAAACACCGAAAGTGTGATAAGAGACTTAAGGACACAGGTGGACAGTGGTCTCACCTTCGAAAACCACATAGCCACAACAGTCAGGAAATCCTTCTATGTGGCACACCTCATCACTAAGGGCTTTTCATCCAGAAAAAAAGAAGTCATTGTCCAACTGTACTCATCCCTCATTAGACACATTATAGATTACAATGCCCCATTTGGTATGTACCTCTCAAGACATCTGCAACAACTGGAAAGGCCACAGAAATAACTCACTAAAAGAATCACAGGCCTAAAGCAGATGCCCTACGCTGACCGCCTTAAAAAACTCCAGCTATACTCTGTCACATATCGTCTTCTCAGAGGCGATCTCTGCTTAACATACAAGGCCATGTCAAACCCAGAGCTGTTGGACATGCTACACAAAGAAATCTCAATCCCTCACAGCCACAAGCTCCAGGGTTCTAAACCTTGTCATCACAATAAACAAAACATGATGGACCTGACCCAGAGACTCCCCAGACTCTGGAATAGACTGCACATACATGTTAAGCAGAGAGCCTCTTTGGCCCTCTTCAAAAGGAAACTTGACAATTGGATGGGAGAAAGGAAATTCACCCTGGGGATCACGTCAGTCGCCCTGCTAGACAGGGGTCCAGGGAAGTAAATAGTGTGGGAAGAAATAGCCAGGGAATTGTTATGGCTAGGCTTGTATAGGCCCTAGGGCTGATAGCCTAGTACCAAGCTATGAACCTATGAATTTGGGAACTTATGTGGATAGTGACCTAACGTTTGACAACATATGTCCATTTTTATAAGAAAGTCCTTCTATATTACATATCTTATAAACAAAGGGATTGTTTCTCAATCTAGGGATGTCATTAGCATACTTTACACAGGCCTCATTAGGCCAGTCATTGAATATGACCCCCCCCCCCCTTTGGCATTTATCTGTCCAGACATATGCAAACTGGAATACCCACAGAAATACCTTGCTAAAAGGATACAATGGCGAACGAACATGCCTTACACGGATCAACTCAAACCCTTGTCACTATACTAGGTGTCCTACAGACTACCAAGGGATGACCTGTGTGCGGCATACAAGGCACCCTGCAACCCAATACTGATGGACTTACTGCACATCAGCAAGTCAAATGGCATCTTCTGCAACATCAATAAAATGGTGTGGGGGACAGGAATATCTTGCAGAGGATACCGCTGCTCTGGAACAGACTCCCCATCCAAATAAAGAAAAGCTCACTCCTGCCCATATTCAAGTACAAAATGGATCTACAGAGGGAAAACAAAGTTTACCCCAGGACTGCTCCCTGTACTGCTAATGGACAGTGGCAGCTCCTAAATGCTTTATCCCACGAGTCCCCTCAAATTACTTATTGTATTATCCCATTTCTTCCCATTAAAATAATATATAATTATCAAACAAGGGACGGGTAAGTTCAGTCTGTAACCAAATGGGACTGGTTAATTAAAGCACAAAAAGGGAAACTGGTTAGACTTAAAACGGCCTGCAAAAGCAACTAACCTAGTAGTTACCTATGAACACACAAAACACCTAAATTACACTCAAGCAAATTCAAAATATTAAGATGTCAAAGTAAGTGCGATACCAAGCAATTCACCATTATGGTAAACCTGTCATTACAACTGTAAATATGAAAAAAAGTATCAGTGAGTAAAGATGCAATGCAAAATCACCAGAAACATGTACCTTCAATCTAAAAATGAAACCGCATGAGGTAGTACTTCCCACAGCAGGATCTTCAAGAGCTACACTTTGCAGTGGGTATCACAGATGAGATGCTCTTCTTATGAACGAAGAACTGTAGCGAAATACACAAAAGCCTTTGAAGGACAGGTATAGGCCATCCTTGGCAAAGCATTTAAGACAATCTGCCATCTCCTCCCAGGCAGACATACATCATTACCAATTTGAACACACCAGAAGCTTATCAGATTGTTGAAATGAACAATCTTCGTACTGCAGCATTATTCGTGAAGGTAGCAGAATGCTGCTCAAGGCTAAGTTCACATCGGTCATGGGCACACATTCCAAAGCTGCTCAAGGCTAGGTTCACATCAGTCATGGGCACACATTCCAATGCTGCTCAAGGCTAGGTTCACATCAGTCATGGGCACACATTCCAATGCTGCTCAAGGCTAGGTTCACATCAGTCATGGGCACACATTCCAATGCTGCTCAAGGCTAGGTTCACATCAGCCATGGGCACACATTCCAATGCTGCTCAATGCTAGGTTCACATCAGTCATGGGCACACATTCCAATGCTGCTCAAGGCTAGGTTCACATCAGTCATGGGCACACATTCCAATGCTGCTCAAGGCTAGGTTCACATCAGTCATGGGCACACATTTCAATGCTGCTCAAGGCTAGGTTCACATCAGTCATGGGCACACATTCCAATGCTGCTCAAGGCTAGGTTCACATCAGTCATGGGCACACATTCCAATGCTGCTCAAGGCTAGGTTCACATCAGTCATGGGCACACATTCCAATGCTGCTCAAGGCTAGGTTCACATCAGTCATGGGCACACATTCCAATGCTGCTCAAGGCTAGGTTCACATCAGTCATGGGCACACATTCCAATGCTGCTCAAGGCTAGGATCACATCAGTCATGGGCACACATTCCAATGCTGCTCAAGGCTAGGTTTGTATCAGTCATGGGCACACATTCCAAGAGCTCCACTGGGTCTCTTCACATGTACTTGTCGTTCATGCTCACTTGTACTGTCCATGTCTGACTGTGTCGTATGTGGACTTGAGTGCATGTGTGATGCGGCAAATTCTGGCAACCGATATGGAAAGGACCATGGCCCTCTCCTTGCACAGCCTGGTGAGTGGTGCATCTATGTCCCTAACTATAGATTTCCCTATGACTAAGGCACTGGACTGTGTGGAGGTTTGCCTTAAGAGCTTTTCAAACAAGTCCCTATGATTTTTAGATGTGGATTTAGTGGTGGGAGGTACCTGTGCTGTGTATTTGAGAGGCTGCTGAGGGTACTTCCTTCTTAGGTTACACTTGGGTATACATCTTTGTGGTTTAGGTAGGTTATTTTTTAAGAGTCTCACCACATATAGGTTTACACGTTTGGTGTGAGCTGTGTTTGGTTTAGTGTGTTGTGTGATACTGACAGCCTACTTGTTATTTGTAATGGCATCTTGTGAGCTTTGTCTCCAATAACATTATAAAACTACCTCTCAGTGCTGGTTTTAGTAGTATGCAGATGTCAGTAAACATGATACAATTGCTACATTCTCTCAGGATGCCCATTTCAGCCAAGCTGGCTACAGAAACAGTTTTGAAAGTGCAAATCTGTGGTATCAGATTCTTAGTAATGTGTCTAAAAGAACTAAATGCAGACAAACAGCAGCACACCATTTAGAGCAGAGCCTCTTCATATTACGGAGAGCAGTGTTTCGATTTGCAGTTAATGTATTTATTTGGTACAGTATTTAATGTAGGTAGAGAATTTGCTTTAAGGTAGTAAATAATTAATCTAAACTGGCTATGAGATTGGCCTAGATGTGCAACAATGTACCACTGCTTAACTCCATAGTTTATACAGCTATAAGTGGTGGGGTGTAGTTAGAAGTATAGCTGTAACTTCCACTTACCTGTAACAGCAGATGTTCAAATTCTTCAGTGCTGCAAGGATACAGCAATTGGTCCACTTCCTAAGGCTTAAATCTCCTCCCTGCCACAAAATCACTCTGGCCATCTATAGGCTGAACCCTTTTTGGGAGAAGCTATTACATATAAAACCAGGCTGATTAAAAATCTTCAAGTGTTTCTTGTCTTTCAAAAAAACGTGGCAAACTGATCCAAAACTAACCACAAAATATAAACAAAACAACTTTATAAATATCCCACTAGAATTATTTACAAGGAGGAGAATTGAGGGTGTGTATTATGTCTACCATTCTCACTACATGTGTAGCCTGGGGGTATAGTACCATAGCTCATCCAACCTGGCAGGAAAAATGACACTGGTCAAGGACCCTCTAGAAAATGGTCCTCGCAATGCCTGGTATGGATCTGGAAAAGAAATCCAGCTTGTAGTAACTCTGTAAATGCATGTATTGCGGACTAAGCTGCTGCCTCTAGAATGCTTCTGGAGTCCACCTATTTCTAGTATGCCACCAAAGAAGCTAATTCTCAAGTAGAATTTGCCTCAACACTACTTGACTAACACAAAACAATGACAGAGGAAAACCACCTGGAAACAGTCTGCTTAGACACAGTTTGACTTTAGTCCAATATGATGAAATAAATAGCTGGTTAGCTTTCCTGAAGGATTTAATACTAACAAGATAGCACCAGTGCTGCTTTTGCACATCTAGTATATGTAGAATCTTCTCTCAGATAGGATTCTTCCACCCTGAGAGCTTGCAACTCAGGTTCTGTTTTTGCAGATGTCAAACCAATAATGACAGTTTTCAAATTATGAGCCTTAAATCAGCCCGTAAGGTGGTTCAGAACGTGATAAAGTAAGCTTTTCTAACACAAAATTGAGATCACATGGAGAAGAAACACGTTTACGATGAGGCCTCAGGTGCAAGACTCCTTTTAAAAACTGCTCGACAATAAACAGAGAAGAAAAAGCATGATCCATGGGTTGACATGCAGAAATGGCTGCAAGATGAACCTTTATGTAAGGATAAGATAGGCCAGAGGATAGTAACACACAAAAATTCAAGCACCAGTGGTACAAAATCCCCTTCGGATACCTGGTTAAAAAGCAACAAAATAATCCCTTCCACTTGCCAATATATGATTTTCTAGTTGGAGGTTGATACCTCGTTTAGTATTTGCTGCAGAATATTGAGACTTAAGATATCAATGGAAAAGGTGGAAATATGTAGAGTTAACATCCAGAACCAATGAAATGAAAAAGACCATCTCTTTTCCAAGCCTGCTTGCAAGGTGTTCTGAAACAATCATTTTAAATGACGGTTTTGAAAGGAGGCAAACATATCTACTTTAGGTGCTCCCCACATCTGATAAACTTCTGAAGATCTCTGTATTGAATTTCCAATCATGAGTGCCTGCTGAAGATCATCTCAGATAGTCTGCCACTGTGCTCTACTCTGTCAGTAAGCAAGAAGCTTGAAGAGTTAATGGCTGAAGAGCTAACTCCTAAGTCATCATTGCCAGCTGCCACAGAGGGCACAACTTGCTGCCCCCACCCCTGCTTATGTCACAATCTGTAATGGACTTGGGTCTCATTGATAATGCAGAGACTTTATGGCAAGATTCACTGTCAACACTTCTTTTATACTGATGTGCTTTCGTCTAAATTGACCCACAGTCCTTGTACTTTTACCCCCCACTGACACTGCTTCCTGAGCAAAATCTGTGAAAATCAGTCTGTACAGATTGTGCTGGCGTGGGGGGATAAAAAGGAAGATTAGATTTTGAGCCATTTGACTTCTCTACAAATGCAGTTTTTTAATGATGAAGCCCAAGATTGGAATCTAAAAAGTACAGTTTTGTACCTACCATAAATGTAGATGTTCGAAGATCCACATTGCTGCAGTCCTAACACTTGGGTAGTCCGCTGTCCCTCGGTCGGCCCGAATATCAGAGTATAAGGCTGACGTCGGTCAAGGCGCATTTGACTGACATCAGAACGTCAGGGTACAAATGCGCATGACCGACGTCATATCCTCAGTCTTTTCTTGCCCCAGATGTCAGAAGACCCTAAAAAGAAAGGTCAAAACCCATAGACAACAACTAAACAACCAACCAGCCTAACACCAAAAATATGTACAATATATACAATATATACAATATACACAATATACCTCAGATGGATAACCCAACCCACACAACCACCTCAAACTACAGAGGGAAGGAGGGAGGGAAAATTGGACTGCAGCAATGTGGATCTTCGAACATCTACATTTATGGTAGGTACAAAACTGTACTATGTTCTTCATCTCACATTGCTGCAGTCCTAACACTTGGGTAGAATCCCAAAGCAGAGGTAAGGGAGGATGGCTAAACTATAATGAAGCAGGAGCTGCCAAAATGCCCTGCAACACAGCAGTGGCAAAACCAGCCCTGGATTTAGAGTACAATGGAAGGTGGTAATGCCTAGAGAAGGTATGCACTGAACTCCAAGTGGCTGCCTCCAAAATATCCTTAGTTGCCACCCCTCAAAAGCTGTTGAAGTGGCAGTAGCCCTAGTGGAATGAGGCCTAATCCCAGCTGGAATCTCTTTGCCATGATGGGAATAACAGAAAGCAATACAAAATCCAATCCACTTAGAAATAGTTTGTTTTGACACGGGCTTGCCCTGAGAGCACAAAGCAAAAGAAACTAATAACTGCTGAGATTGTCTGAACCCTTTAGTTCTGTCCAAATAATATCGCAACTGCCTGTGTACATCTAAAGTGTGCAAAATCTTTTCCCCTTTATTTTGGGGATTTGCATAAAAAGTAGGCAAATGAATAGTTTGGTTTAAAGCCACACTAGAAACCACTTTAGGCATAAAGGAAGGATTAGTACGTAAAGATACCCTATCCTTATGGAAAATTAAGAAAGGCTCAACTGCCATAAGGGCCTGCAATTCAGAAACCCTTCTTGCAGAGGTAACGGCCAACAAAAAAGCAGTCTTCCATGATAAATATTTCAACTCAGCAGTAGCTGCAGGCTCAAAAGGTTGTAGAGTGAGTTTCTCCAACACAAAATTGAGATCCCAAGCAGGAGTAGGAGCCCTTCGTGGGGGTCTTATATTCTTTGCCCCTCTAAGAAATTGCTTGAACAAAGGATGAGAAAACAATGGTGGGTCACAGTCGTAGTGAGCTGAAATTGCTGCAGCATGAATCTTAATATAAGAGAAGGACAAACCTTTGTCCAGTAACTCAGTAAGATATTGAAGAGCCACACTTAAATCAGGCTCAGAAACATCCAAATCCTTAGCTGCACTCCAAAACAAAAATCTCTTCCATTTATCTGCTAGCTTCCAAAATCACATTCAAAACTTGTTGTGGAAGTTGAGACCCTCTATGGTTTAAAACAGAATATGCCAGGCTGTTAGGTGAAGAGAGTGAAGTTTGACATTGAGCAAATGACTGTCCTCCTGGGACAACAGATGTGGAATCAAAGGCAAAGGCCATGGAGGCTTCCGTACTAGACTTCTCAGTAATGGGTACCAGTGCTGTCGAGGCCAATCTGGAGCTATCAAAATCATCCTTGGCTTGTCCTGTCTGACCTTCAGAAGTACCTTTGGGAGGAGAGGCAGAGGTGGAAAGGCATACACATGAAGATTTTTCCAACTGAAAGAAAGAGCATCCACTTTCCAAGCTGTGGGATGAAACCTCTTTGTGCAAAACTTTGGCAGCTGGTGGTTTAGTGGAGAAGCGAACAGATCTATGTCTGGAGTTCCCCAGGACACTGTCAATTTCTGAAATACATGAAGATCCAGTTTCCACTCGTGGGGATCCATGATTTGTCTGCTTAACACATCTGCTAAGGAGTTCTGTGCTCCCGGCAGAAACCTTGCCTGAAGACTTAGTTGTAAACTGAGAGCAGTCTCCCACAAAATCATTGCTTGCCTGCATAGAGGATAAGAATGTGTTCCCCCTTGCTTGTTGATGTACCACATGACAGTAGTGTTGTCTGTTAGAATCAACACCTGCCCTGGAAGAAGTAAATCCTTGAAAGCTATTAATGCAAACTAGACTGCTAACATCTCCTTCAAGTTGATATGTAGATGCTGTAGTCTGACAGGCCACTTGTCTTGTATCCACTTTCCGTTTAGATGAGCTCCCCAAGCTTTGTCCGAGGCATCTGTCGTTAAAATTTGACTCGCCTCTGGCCGGGTCACAGAGAGTCCCTTGTTTAGGTGACATTCCTGAGCCCACCACAAAAATTCCTTTTGAATGCAAGGTATTATTGGAATGACAGTGTCCAGATCCTGGCAGTGCTGTGTCCATACATTTTTGAGATACCATTGCAACTTCCTCATATTCAGTTTGGCATTGGGAAGCACCAGAATATAAGATGCCATGAACCCTAAGGCTTGAAGGACTGTCCTTGCAGTCAGCCCGGACTGAAGAGATAGATGATGGAAGTAAAGGGAAAGATTCTTTTGTTTGTCCGGGGTTAGAAAGGCCATCTGGGATGCTGTATTCAGTCTTACACCCAGAAAGCACATGTCTTGAGAGGGTACTAGACTGGACTTTATTTCGTTCACAGAATACCCCAGGCATCTTAGCACTGCTATCACATATTCCAAATGACGAAGAAGCTCGTCCCTTCCTTGAGCCAGAATCAGGCAATCGTCCAAATAAGGATAGATTTGTATTCCTTTTAGCCTGAAGAAAGCTATCACTGGAGCCAGAACTTTCGTAAATACTCTGGGCAGTAGATAAGCCAAAGGGCAATGCAGAGAACTGATAGTGAGAAGTCCCAGTCCGAAAACGCAGATACTTCCTGCAACTTAACCTGATAGGAACATGAAGGTAAGCCTCCTTGAGATCCAAAGTTACCATCCAGTGATCCTTGCCCAGCAGCGGTAAAAGCTGTTGTAACGTCAACATTTTGAACTTGGGAATGTCCAGATAAGTGTTGAGGATAGATAAATCCAAAATTGGTCTCCATGTGTTCCCCTTTTTTGGTACAAGGAACAGGCGAGAATAAAATCCTAGGCCCCTTTCTGGCATAGGAACCGGCTGTATGGCCCCTATTTGGAGTAACAGAGAAATTTGCTTCTGAGCCTCTATTCTTTGTTGAGGAGGAATGTCTGGCATGCCTTTGAAAGGAGGCAAGGTATGGAAATAAAACCTGTAACCGTGATGTATGATATCCAATACCCATCTGTCTTGGGTAATCAAACTCCAATTTTCTTTGAAAAGTGCCAACCTTCCTCCCAAAGGTGCTGCCAGGCGAGAAGTTTCTGGCAGCTGAAAAGGTAGGTCATTGGGTCTGTTTACGAAAGGACTGACCCCTGCCCTCACCCGAAGACTGTGCAGGAGAACTCCCTGTTCTAGGCCTGAAAGAGCCCTGACCTCTGCCCCTGCCACGTCTAGATCTACCCCTAGACTGGGAATCATAAGAAGGATACGTCCACCCCTTAGTAGGCCAATTTCTACTAAACTTTGGAGGCTGAACCTGCAAAAAATCTTTAACAGTCTGCATAGACTTAGCCTTGTCTTCCATTTTCTTTAAAACTGCCTCAACAGGAGAACCAAACAAGACATCAGATTGCAAAGGGGCATCCAAAATCCTAGTTTTAACATGGTCAGATAAATTTTGATCCCTCAGCCAGGCATGCCTGCGAAGAACTGACCCAGTGGCAGCCACCCTAGACGAGGTCTGTACAGCATCAAAACCACATTGCAAAGAATGCTTACCCACCTGTTCAGAAACATGCACTAAATCTTGTAACTCTTTACAATCAATACCTTCCGCCAGAGCATCAACCTTAGATTTCAACTGTGAAAGGAGATAATTTTGATATTTCAACATGTGAAACTGGCAATTCAAAGCTCTCATGGCAAGAGTGGAAGAAGTATAAACTTTCTTTCCCCATCTATCCAAGGCCCTGGCCTCTATCTGCAGGAACCGGATTCTTGACAACAGAAGCCTTAACACCCTTAGGCCCCTGGCTAACAGTTTCTGGGTCTGCCCTAGGACTTTTAAAAAGATACTTATGAGCTTCAGGCACCCTGTAATACCTATCTGGTTTAACAGGAGCAGGAGGCAAAGAATCAGGATTAAGAGAAGCCTCTGCGAACACATCTTCCACCACATTCAGAACAGGAGGTATAGCCAAAGGCCTATGCTGGGGTAAAAACAAAAATTCCCTAAGCCTTTTCCTGGAATCAGAGAAGTCCTGACCTTCCCATTTAAAATGCTCTCTCATGGAGTGAAGGGTTTCTGAAAAGAAAAATCCTCAGGAGGAGAAGCAGAAGGAGTAGAATCATCCACATCAGAATCAGAATAATGAGAATACTCCTGCAAGTCTTCAGCCGAAGACTCAGACACATCCGAAGCCTGCTCATAATCCCCAACACTGGTTCCATCCTAGGCCTCTTATCAGGAGGGGGCATAGAGCCTCTAATTAAAGTAATTAAATCTTCTGCCATTTTAAGCATGTGCTTCTTGGGCACAGAACCTGAAGAACTAGGAGTGACACCCACAGAAGCTAAACTAGACCTGCCTCTAGGAGAAGCCTTGGAAGCAGAAAGAGAGGGCCTAGACCCCTTAGGAAGGGAGGGGAGTACAGTTATCTGAGAAGCCCCTACAGCCTGACCTGCCTCCTGGGAGGCCACATCCTGTAAAATCAAAGTTTCTCCCTGGGACTCCAGAGAGGCCTCCGTCAGAACCACCGGTTCCACTGACGCCTCTAAAGAACCGGCGTCCGGTTCGGACGACTCCTCTAACCTAGGTTTAATGCCTTGTCCTTGCGCTTCTTTGAGGAAGCCGGCGTCGGAGCATCCGACGGCATATTGTAATTGCACCGCTTCCCAAAGACCAACCTGGCACAATCCAACCTTCGCTTTATAGTGCGTTTATTGAACCTAGCACAAAAGCGACACCCAACAACGTCGTGCTCAGGTCCCAAACAAGGTATACACAAATTATGGCAATCCCTATGCGGTATCTGTTTCCCACAAGAAATACAGTTATTCACTTTTTCTGACATCCGGTAAACCACTGAGGCAAGAAAAAACCAAAATATTCCCCAACGGGGTACTTAACCAACTCTGACTTCGGTCTGAAACTCCGAATTCGAAAAATTTCAGAACGCCGAACGGCACTTGCAATACTGCTTCTGCATCGGACCATGCGGCAAAAAAGACTGAGGATATGACGTCGGTCATGCGCATTTGTACCCTGACGTTCTGATGTCAGTCAAATGCGCCTTGACCGACGTCAGCCTTATACTCTGATATTCGGGCCGACCGAGGGACAGCGAACTACCCAAGTGTTAGGACTGCAGCAATGTGAGATGAAGAACATCTCCAAAGGGAGAGAATATTGGGTACATTTTCTTTAAGGTATCAGTGCATTTTTCTCATATGTAAACCAGCCAAAGAGAATCAGAATCCGCGTGAAAGCCATAAGGCTTAATATTCTGAGAAATCATCTGGCCATAGCTTGAGACTGGTGAGAAATGTTCAGGAAGATTTCCAGATACAACGCCACCTTCTCTCGAGGAAGAAATACCTTTTGAGACTGTGTATAAGGCAATCTAGAAACACAATCCTGGGTGAGGCAGACGGGACTGATTTTTGCAGAATCATCTGGAATCCCACATTTTGCAAGAGGGAAGATACTTTTGAAAGGGACTCCTAACAAGCAGAAAAGGCTCTTTACAAAAAGCAAGTTGAATAAGTAAGGAAAAATACTGATAACCTGCAATCTGCAGTAGGCCACTACTGTGGTTAGACATTTTGTCAACACCCTTGGTGTAGTGAACAGTCCAAACAACAATGCAAATAAATGATAATGTGACAGAGAAAAATCTTAGAAATCTCTTGAGGTTGTTTGCTATTCAAATGTTATACCCATCTTTATCTAATGTTACCATCAGGCTCTGATCTCGGATAAAGGCTAATGTTGCTTGAAGGGTCAACATTTTGAACTTGGGAATCCTTAGAAAAAGATTGAAAAGAGAGAGATCCAATACTGGTCTCCAGTGGTGCTTTTTCGTTAAAACCAGAAACATTTTCATATAAAAGCCCTTTCCTGCTTGGTGGGCTCTTGCATCTAGCATACTTTGGAGTAAAGGAGGAAACGGCTTTGTTTGATCGGGTGTGTAAAGGGGGATTCCCCGGAAAGGGGAGGCTTCCCTATCATTGCCAACTGTAATTTCCTTGAATGACCTTCAATACCCATTTGTTTGAAACAATATGATGCCAAAGAGGAGTATTCAGAGTTAGTTTCCTTGAAGAAAAAAAAAGTACAAGTGGCATTGTGGGCTTGGTGGATGTTTTCCTGCATAGTTTTTCTGAGCAGGGCACCTGTTTGCAAAGGGTCCTTTCTTTTTAGAATTTTCTTCTAACCACTTCTGCTATCTCTTGTTAGAAGCCTGTTTATCAGAAGGAAGCCCTGCTTGCTTGTTTTGTCTCCAAAAGAGAGCTGACTATTTAGATGTAAAAACTTGGGGACCTAAAAAATCCTAGAAACGGTTTACTATCAAAATTTCAAAACATACTCCGTCGACTGTACTATCGTCCAACACGGAAGTTTGAAAACGGTAATATCGATGTCAAAAAAATCAATCTAGGAACAGGTTTTTAACATGGGTCAAGGTAGGGGAGATGTTTGTAGTTCGGAATAATACTGAACACCTACCTAGACCCATGTTAAAACCAGTTCCTAGATTGTTTTCTTTTTTACATTGATATCACCGTTTTCAAACTTCCGTGTTCGACGATAGTACAGTCGACGGAGTAAGTTTCGAAATTTTGATAGTAAACCCCTAGAAACACCTTACATTAATTTACCTCTCACATTCCACTGTTTGAGCATTTGGGTAGGGAGGGTCCGAATAAAACCTCCCTATCTAAAGGAGAATTTAGGATTTCTAACCAAGTCATCTGAAAATGTCTGTTACCTAACCAGAAAAACCTTCTCAATACTGCAGCTGAAGCAGAAGCTGCAGATACAGTGTCAGCACAACCAAACAGACTTTTCTGTGCATGTTCAGAGACCCGAAACAAGTTAGCCACAATCTTACTCAAATATAACCTCCCTTCAAGGGACTGGGACATAGAAAATTCTTGCGAACTATTAGCATATTTAGGTATAAATTTCAAATATAACCCTGGTAACTGAGAACAAAGACTAAAGTAGAAGAAAAAATGTCTCTTTCCCAATCAGTCCAGAAGTTTACCCTCTTACTCTGCAGGAACTGGGTTAGGGGTGGCAAGGTATCTGTTCACACTAAAAGCAGTAGGAGGGATGGTAGCCATGTCTGCACCAAGATGACAAAGATGATATTAGATAGCTTGTGAGGACTTCATGCAATTTATCTGTCTTTAGGTACAGATAGCCAGGAGTCAGGAGTGTTACAGACAGCACTGAGACCATCCTCCCAAGGCTGTCAGAGGAGGAGGAATGGCTGCAGAATGTCAGGATTCCTATTCTAAGAAATCATATCATCTGCCAGCTCACGGGAAAAAAACTCTTCCTAAGGAAAAAAAAAATCTTTAAGCCTGGTGACAGCATTAGAAATCTCCATATTTTCCAGTTCAAATTCACTGACTATAGATTCAGAGTCTTGTGATATGGACTGTTCAGATGACAGCACCCTGTTATGGGCAACAAAGTAATCTGAACAAATACCCTCCTTCTTAGGAGTACAGGAATAACAAAATGAGAAATTTGACACCCAGACTAAAAGGCTGCAACAAACTCCCGGCTAAGGTAAGCATATTTGTTTTTTCCACACAATGATTCAACACCCCCACCCCCCACCCCCACCCCGGCCTGGAATATCTACAGATAAAGACCTATAAGGAGAACGTACCTCACCCCAAGCAGCATTTGTTTTTCCCCAGGCACCCCAAGAAGAGCCATCTGGGGTGTCTACAATATCTAAGTAAGATGGTTCTCCCATACCCACATAAGACACTGCAACAGCCAAAGAGGATGTTTGGCCCCGGATCGAAAGTGGCTAACAGGGCTATAACAGATATTTGTGGAATTAACATATGGTATAAAGGAACCAGCAGCAGCTACTGCAGTCACCTACCAACAGCTGAGGCAACAACTGAGCCAACGCTTCAGACGGCTCATGCTTTAACTGTTTTTTTCTTTTTAGGTACACTGGAGGAAGGAACAGCAGGACCGGTGCAAATATCCATGCTGTAGCCAGGAAAGAAGCTCAAATGCCATTCAGATACACAAGGTAGAGTCAGTCAGATGGTAAGCTGTAACTTAGTTCACATAAGCAGCAAAAAAGTAATATACTTTCCATAATGTTCAATCTGCATTGTCGATTTTCATTGCAGCTCACATATGGGTTTGGATCGAATCCGATCCTTCGGATCCGACTTGTCCATTACAATAGCTCGTGGCACCCAATAAACTCTTGGGCCCCTCCCCTTACCCATAATGCATCCCTACCCATTATCTCAGATCTTGTTTGCTAAAGCTATCTTAGGAAAGAGTATACACAGAGAATTTTATATCAGTGACCATGGCGAGACCATTTCTGGAGTATGGAGAAAAATAAGTAATCCATTAATATTCAGCTTCCCACTCTACCAGGAGCAAAAGGCTGGCGGCTTGGAGGATGGGGATGTGAGGTGAAATGAAAAATCGACAATAAAGATGGAATGCTATGGTAAATACATAATGTCTATCTGATGTTGTCGATTTTCATTTCATCCTCGCACAAGAGGCAAAGCCCCCCAGCTACAATTATCTTGTATGGACTCATTTAAGGATGCGCCTCAGAACTATTGAGCCACAGGAGGCCCTTCCCCTGGAGACCAAATCCAATTTGTAATGAGTGATAAAGGCATGATGATTAGGCCATGTGGCTGCTGCACAAATGTTGTCCATGGATGAGTGAGTTTGAACAGGTCTAAGAAGATTTATACCTTGTTTAGTTTAAATGAAGGCAATGCAATCAGATAGTCATTTTGCTACATTAACTTTGGATACTGGAAGTCCATTTCTAGGGCCTGCAAAGGAAATAATTGACTTCCCTTCCTAAAATCTTTTGTCCTGTGCAGACAAAAACGTGTCAATGAATATCCATCAAATCCAGCAGGTATTCACCTTTGTTAATGAAATTAGGAAAGAGTATGGGTAAGTTTACAGACTGATTGATATTGGAATCTGAAGCAACCTTTGGTAAAAAGGAGGGGTTGGTGTGCAAAGAAACTCTGTCTTTATGGAACATCAGATATGGATGTTGGGAAGATAAAGCCTGAATTTCCAATATCCTTCTAGCAGACATAATAGCTACTGAAAAGATAGTCTTCCAAGATAAAAAGTTTACATCACATGTAGCTGCAGGTTCAAAAGGGGATTGAACAATAAAACGCAGAACTAAGTTAAGGTCCTATGGAGGGAAGGGACCCTTCTAAGGCGGTCTTGGTAAAAGGGTCCCTTTCAGAAAGGCCATGCAGAGTTTATGGGAAATGAGCGGCAAGTTATTCTTCCCAACATGAAAATCAGAGATTACAGCTAATTGGACTTTAACCATAGCAGTAGCTGCTCCATTATTAAAGAGATGAGCCTGAAACTCCAAATAGAATGGATCAGTGCAGTGAAGGATCTATGGCATGTTGATTAGCCCAGGATACAAATCTTTTCCATTTGCTCTTATAAAGTTTTTGAGTAGAAGGCTTATGGGAAGCACGTAAAATATGGCGGACTGGGGAAGAGAGCACAGGTTGTCTTATCTATCAATGAAATTGGAGAATCCAAGCAGTCAGCTTGAGGTTGGTCAGACTGGGATGGATCATTCCTGATGGATGTGACAGTAGGTTTGGCATGGGATCCATAGTCCAAGCTTTTCTCAGTAGCAGGGAAACCAAATCTGATAAGGCCAAAATGGGGCAATGAGGATTACTGTTCCTTTAAACCTGCCTGCTTTCTGGAAAAATGTGGGAATCAAGGGAGATGGGGGTAAGGCATACAGTAGACTGGGGGTAAGGGATACAGTAGACTGGGGGTAAGGCATACAGTAGACTGGGAGGCCAATCAGGCACTAGAGCATCCCTTCGTGACTCTACCACCAGGGGAATTAGGGCAAAATAGTTGCTGCACTTGAGGGGGGGATGCAAAGAGGTCAAAGTAAGGCTGGCTCTACCTGCGGAAAATGTCTTCCGCCACTTTTTGTTTCAGGGATGACTTGTGAGGCATGAAGATGGATCTGCTTAACTTGTCTGCTATCATGTTAGACTTTCCCAGAATGTGCATTGCTACAAAAAACAAACAAAAAAAAAAACTGTTGGATGAGATTGCCCATTGCCACACTTGAGTGCTTTCAGACACAGGTGGTATGATCTGCTCCCTCACGTTTATGTACAAGATCACGACATGTTCTCTGATTTGAGTCACCACCATTCCCCAAGAGAGCACCCTGAAAAGCTTGCAATACTTGAAGCACTGTCCTCCTCTCCAGAACATTTATGTGCAACTTTGCCTCGCTGGCAGACCAGGTGCCGTGGACAGTCATCCCTAGATACATCCGTCCTCACAGTGGCCTGTGCAGAAACAAACGGTCTTGCCTTGCATTACTTGAGTGGACTGAATCCACCAGGAAAGATCTCTTTTGCAAGAGTCTGTGATGACAATTTAGTAGGACATCGGATGGTGAAGAACTGACCCCTAAGCAGATAGCAGCCATTGAATTATTCTTATGTAAAATCTCGCTACCTGATCCAAGGTGACAGCTGCTACCATGGACCTCAATGCCTGAAGCACATAACGAACAGTCATCATCCTGTTTTGAAGCACACTAAGGTTGGCATCGGATTCTCTGAACCCTGGAGGATAGAAGCTTTGCAATTCTCTGACTCATATCTTGGACTGCTCCTATAAATTCCAGTGTTTAGGAAGGTTTCAACTGAGATTTTTCGTAATTTATGGTTATGCAGAGCTCTGTACAAGTTTGGATAACAGAGTCCCTTGCTTGGATAAGTAGATACCTGGTTACGGTGGAAATGAGACCGTTGTCCACATACAGAAACACGCAGAATCCTTGCAGTCTCAGGTAAGCCACTACCACTGCCATTTGATGAACACTCTGGGGGCGGTAGTGAGGCCAAAGTGCAGTGCTCTGAACTGGTAATGACTAGCTCCCAGCATGAAGTGTAAATGTCTTCTGGGGCACCTGTCCATCTTTATATGGTAGTACGCATCCTGAAGATCTATGGGCACATCCAATCGCCCTGGTCCAAAAAAGGAAGTATGGACTGTACCGTGACCATTCGGAATTTTGGCATCAAATTAATTTGTTTAAATTGCTGAAATCTAGTGTCAGTCTCCAGTTCCCAATTTTCTTTGGAAACAAAATCAATCTCGAGTAAGTTCTGAATCCTCCCTGGTCTGGGGGGGGGGTACCTCTTGGATGACCATTTTGTCCAGTAGTTTCTGTATCTGAACTGCTGCATGATCCCTTTGAGTGGGAAGTGTGTGCGTGTGTGTGTGTGTGTGTGTGCGTGTGTGCGTGTGTGCGTGTGTGCGTGTGTGTGGTATTATGTAACCTCTGGATATTATCCTTTGCATATTATCCTCTGCACCAATATGACTGTGGTTATGTTTAGCTAGGCTCTCCAGTGGAGGGATCATCAACCCATGATTGCCTACAGAGGTGGGCAAATCAGGCCTCCTTTCAGGAGTGCTGGAAGGGTTTCCCAAAGAAAGGTTCTCTGGACCCTTGGTTCTGCGGTCCTCCTCTGCCACAAGGGCATTGTCTTCCAGAATTATTCCCCCCTGCCTCTGGGGAAACTTTTGCCACTACTGTCATAGTAAGACCCTTGTGATTTCTTGAACTACATTTTGCCACCACCTCTGTCTCTTTGGATATGGTTGGTCGCTGCGGGGTGGAAAAATGTATGCCAACAGCACGTAGGGTCTTACCTTCTTTTTCATACCTGGATAGCGTATCTTTGACCATGTGACCAAAAAGAGGCGTGCCATCTGTGACGACCGTGCCCCGGAGCAGTAATCAAGGACCCTCAGGAGGGGTGTCTCATACGAGGAAAAGATAACAAATACACACAGTAAAGTGCAATTTCCGTTAATAGCACAAAGAAATCACAGTCGGTCCGGGGCTGGTTGCTCCCCTTGATCTTTAGGTCCCCAATAAGACTCCCCACTGGCACAGCTATAGGGTCCAGATCTCAGCCAGCTGGGCAAGCTAAAATCTCCATTAGCCTTTATGTTCAACCAGTGCTTCATGTCCCTGCCCAGGTAGAACATATTGTGACCCTCTGATCTAAAGTCGGTTCCAGCCTGTCTAGATGAAGACATTCTTTCTATTGAATCAGAAGGCATTAAGCATTTTTGTCTTGACCATACAACTCAGCACTGCTCTTACTCTATATGCAAGTTATCTTAAGACTTGTGTTGTATCTTAGAAATAGCTAGAAACTAGAAAGATTAGACTAAGTGTTTTTTTCTGTGATAAAATAATTCAGTAGTAGAATTCTAAGTATTTCTCTGTGATCTCTGAAATCTTGACTAGCACAGTGTAGTAAAAAGTACTGTCTTGTCTTTTTAGTATTTATTTTTAAATATTTTTAAACCTTTCAACTGTGGCTGTTTTGTGTAGAGATAATTTAAGCTCCAGGAGTACATTGCATACTTATAGTGTTTACTGTACCAAGTCACTCTAATAAGCCTCGACTGTTTAGTTATACCAATTGGATAATAATATTGCACAGTAATAACTAGACACCCTTTTAAGGGCCTTTGAGTAGCTGATAAATATTAGCTGGGTGGTGGCAGTGATTTCTACAGTATAGTCTGGGTAAAAGGGGCACAGCTGGAAAACCTGTGCCAGCCTTCCCCAGAAGCATCTGTGTGGTTGTACAAACTCTTATCTCAAAGTGTGTGTGTGCGCGCCTGCGTGTGCGCGCGTGCGTGTGCTTGTGTCCGCTACTTGGGCAGGGACACAAAGCACTGGTTGGACAGAGAGGGTTGCTGGAGATTTTAGCTTGCCGAGCTGACAGATTTGGACCCTATAGCTGTGCCAGTGGGGAGTCTTATTGGGGACCTGGAGATCAAGAGCGTGACCAGCACCGGACTGACTGTGATCTCAGTATGCTCTTAAAGGAACTTTTAGTTATGTACTCACCATAACTTCAGATGTTTGGGATCCATCTCGCCTACATTCTGACTGATGGGTTCGGAACAGATTCCTCGGCTCCGACTCGGCACGCTTATGCTATAGAGCGAGGCCTCTTATTGGCTGAGCTATCTTTATCCCAGGATGCACCACCACTAATCCCCCAGATCTTGTTTGTCCGCATTCATGCACACATGCATAACTTGATTATATAACATTGTTAGATGTTTCAAGATGAAACAACAGGATTCGGACCTTCTGATATCCTCTGATCTCCAAGGAAGGGGGAAGGAGGGTGGGTTATTAGGAATGTAGGCGAGATGGATCCCAAACATCTGAAGTTATGGTGAGTACATAACTAAAAGATGTTATGTGATCCTAGCTCGCCTACATTCTGACTGATGGGACAGCGTCCCTAGCACCTAAATCCTGGGTGGCTCATTGGAAAACACTCCTGAGCACTGTGGAACCAAATGAAACTCGTCCTCTAGATGCCACATCTAATTTGTAGTGGGAAATGAAGGTATGCGGGGAAGACCATGTAGTCGCAGCACAAATGTCACTAATAGCAAGCTTAGAATGAAATGCTACCGAAGTAGCCATAGCCCTTGTAGAATGAGCCTCGACAGAGTTGGAAAGCTCCTTGTTAGAAAAAACATAAGCTTGAGAATACAGTCCCTGATCCATTTGGCAATAGTGACCTTTGTGACTGCGTTGCCCAATTTGTTTTCTGCAAAGGACACAAACAACTGATCTGTATTCCTTGATTGTTTGGTCCTATCCAAATAAAAACGTAACTGCCTGTGGACATCTAGTGTGTGGAAAATAAATTCCGCTTTATTAGAGTATTTTGGGAAAAAAACTGGGAGCTCTAATGACTGTTGCAAGCATAAAGTAGAACAGACTTTAGGAACAAAAGAAGGATTTGGTCTGAGGGAAACTCTGTCTGTATGAAAAACCAAATACGGACGTTTTACTGACAAAGCCTGAAGTTCTGAAACCCTTCTGGCTGAAGTAATTGCCACTAGGAAAGCTGTCTTCCATGATAGAAACTTTAAATCACAGGTAGCTGCCGGTTCAAAGGGGGAAGAAGTCAAGGCACGTAATACTATATCGAGATCCCATGGAGGTGCAGGATGAGAAACTGGAGGTCTTAATAGAGCAGCACCTTTCAAGAAGGTCTTACACAACCTGTTGCTCATTAATGGTGGGTCTATGGATTCATGAAAATTAGAAATTGCTGCCAATTGTACTTTGATGGTAGAAACAGAAGAGCCTTGGTTGAAAAGAGAGGTTAGGAACTTGAGTACTTCTGCTATGGGGGTTGAAATGGGGTCCAGGCCCCGGAGTTGAGCCCATATAGCAAATCTTTTCCATTTGCTAGAATAAAGTTTCTTCGTAGCCGACTTGTGGGCTGAAGACAATATGTGCACTACATCTGGGTCTAGTGCATGTCTCCTGACTATGGTTGGAAGAGGAGGAGCCAGGCCGTCAATCTTAATGTGTGTAGGGACTGGTGTAGTAGTCCCGACTGATGAATCAGTAGGTCTGGGACCTGGTCCAGGAACCATGGACCTTCCAGAGCATGTTTCCGAAGATAGGGAAACCAGACTTGATGAGGCCAGTAAGGAGCAATTAAGATCATCTTGCTCCCTAAGAGAGAAGCCTTCTGAATTACCTTGGGTAGGAGAGGAACTGGAGGGAAGGCATACAGCAGGCCGGTGGGCCAAGGATGGACTAACGTGTCAATAGGGCTCTTCCCCGGAGCCGGGGTTAGGGAGAAAAAATCTTTGCACTTCGCATTCAGAGGAGTCGCGAAGAGGTCGCAGCAGGGAACTCCCCATTCGCTGAAAATCTGTCGTGTAATAGTAATGTTCAGAGACCACTCGTGAGGAGAGAGGATGGTCCTGCTCAACCTGTCGGCTATGACATTGGATTTGCCCGGTATGTGAGTAGCCACTAGGAAGCATTTGGTTGAGATTGCCCATTCCCAGACCCTCATCGCTTCTCTGCAAAGAGGATAGGATCTGGTCCCTCCCTGCTTGTTCAGGTACCAGACAACTGACATGATGTCCGAGTGAACAGCAATTACGCCCTGAGGGAGGTAACAGTGAAGGGCTTGAAGGGACAGGAGTACTGCTCTCATCTCTAGGATGTTGATGTGGAGAGAGGTCTCTTCCGGATGCCATTTGCCCTGGACTGACCTGCCCAGGGAATGCCCCCCCCCCACCCAGTCTGGGAGGCGTCCGTGGTCAAAGTGGCCGCCGGAGGAGGAAGAACAAAGGGTCGTCCCTGATCCAAATTGGAAGACACTAGCCACCAGCGAAGGTCCCGTCTGCAAGATTCTGTGATCCATATTAGATGATTGAGAGGGAGTTCCTGAAAGGACCACTGAGTTGAAAGAAGCCACTGGAGGATTCTCATGTGTAACCTTGCCAAGGGAACTAGCAGGACTGTGGCAGACATCGATCCCAATAGTTGCATGACCATTCTGGCTGGGGCTTTAGACTTGGGGAGTAAGGCTTGAACCTGATTTTGTATGATCTGAATTCTGTCTGCAGGTAGATAGACCCGCATCTGGTTTGAATCTATCTCTGCTCCTATGAATCTTATTCTTTGAGATGGCTGTAACACAGACTTTGGCCAATTGAAGGTGATTCCGAGGGAATTGCCCAGTGATGTTGTGGCTTGCAGGCTCCGTAGAAGTAGATGCTTGGAGGTGGCAGTTAGAAGCCAGTCGTCTAGGTACGGAAACACCTGGAATCCTAGACTCCTCAAGTGAGCAGTCACTACTGCCAAGCATTTGGTGAACACCCTGGGGGCTGTGGTGAGACCAAAGGGCAGCGCACGGAACTGAAAATGACTGCTTCCTAGGCTGAAGCGCAAGTGTCTCCTGGACGTTTGATGTATTTTGATATGGTAATACGCGTCCTTGAGATCTATGGAGCACATCCAAACACCTTTCTCCAACAACGGGAGAATGGTTTGTAAAGTGACCATTCGGAACTTGGACTTCTTGACTGAACGGTTTAGGTTGCTTAGGTCCAAAATGGGCCTCAAGTCCCCGGTCTTTTTTGGCACTAAAGAATCTTGAGTAAGTCCCTAATCCGATCTGGTCTGCGGGGACCGGTTGGATGGCTCCTTTTTGCAGCAGTTTTGAAATTTCTATGGCTGCGGTATCCCGTTGACTGGGTGGCGGGTCCGGGATTCTTTTGGACTGAGGGGGGGGGGGGCAACAGAATGGGATGGAGTAACCTCTGGCGATAATTCGAAGCACCCATCGGTCCTGAGTGATGCCTTCCCAGGCCTTTAGGTGCTTCGAAAAATGACCCCCGACTGGCTCCGGAGCAGCACAGTCGGGCAATCCCTCAGGGACTATGAAAGGTTGAAGAGCCACGAAAGGACTCGCGGTCTCCAGTATTGCGGGGGCCTCTGCCGCCTCTGGGACGGCGTCTTCCTGATGAATTTCCCCCTCCTCTGCCTCTGGAGGGGGAACCTTCCTGCTGAGAGGGGTAAGACTTCTGCGATCTCCGGAACCACATCTTCCCTCCTCTTTTAGCCTTGGGATAAGGCCGAAAGGGAGTGGAAAATCGTGCCCCTACGGCAGTCAGAGTCTTACCCTCCTGTTCACAGCGGGTAAGTATGTCTTTCACCTTGGGCCCAAACTGGGAGGACCCATCAAAGGGGGCGTCGGCGAATGAAGACTTGAAGGCCTCCGCGAAATGACACAGGCGGAGCCAGGCTTGTCTCCGTAGAGCAATGCCTGTACCCGCCGCTCTACTCGCCCCTTTGGCCGCATACGAGATGAGCCTCATAGACGAGTTCGAAATGGATGACATTGTAGCCAGCTGAGATCCAACAGTCTGGGCCAGCTCCTCAGGCAGGTTACCTAAGAGGGTATCGGACAACTCCTTAATCAGATCCCTCTGGAATCTCGTAAAGTGCGTTAGGTAGTTCAGAGACCTCAAGGTAAAGGCCGTTGAACTTAGGGTGCGCTTGCCGTACCGATCCATGCTCCTAGACTCATTAGGAGGATGGACGGACGTAGAAGCCTCTGCTACATCCTGCTGCGTAGCAGATGCCACCACCATAGCATCCACAGCCACACCTTTCGTGAGGAACTCTCTATCTCGGGGTGCTGAAAGAAATTTGTTTGGACGAGCGGGCACCGGTTCCACAGAGTCCGGATCTTCCCACGCCCTTCGACAGATCAAATCTGAGAGCTCGTCGAAGGGCGGAGACACCCAGGAGGCGGAGGGCTGAGCCCCGAAGGCCTTCAGGAACACCGACTCATCAGCAGAGGGAGGTTTGGACTGCCAACCGCCTCGTTGTTTTAGGGCTTCTAGGATGTCTGCAAAGGAGACATCATCCGAGGACGACTTGGGGGACCCCTCTGCATCATCGAGATCGGTGTCAGATGTCAAAGACTCGTCAGAGGAGTCAACGTGCTTCCTCTTGCACGTTTTCTTCCTGGGAGGTTCTTCCGAAGAGGCTTCAGAAGGACCTCCAGGAGGGGTAGAAACCCCAGCGGGGATAACCTGAGGCCCAGGGGCTCCGCTGTCTGCTGACAGGGGAACTGCCAACGACCCAGTCTCCAAATGTAGGGAAGGAGCTGGGGAAACTGTGGAGGTAGCCAATGAAGATTTGGCTAGAGCACTCCTCATAGCCCTGAAGGCGGGACCACCAGAATCCTGGGAAGGTCCCCCCTCCGTGGCCACGACAGTGGACGGTACTCCCGCCGCCGACGCACCAAGAGGGAGACTTGGGACCGAAGGTATCAATCCCGAAGCCTCCCCCCCAGGGCCGAAGGAAGAAGTCCGTGCACTGAACTCCGACCCAGGAGCCGGAGTCGGAGCAAGGGTCGGACCTGACCCTAACACCTCCACTGGTTCCACCAACACCTGCTCCAACGGTGCCGAAGCTGTTGGAGGAGGAAGTACTGTAAGGGAGTGGACCATCGGCTCCGAAGCCAAATGGGCTGGAGCCGAAACCATCTTTTGGAACACCGGAGACTGGAAAAGTCGAAGGAGTACCCTGTCGATGTCCGAATCAGACATCCTGGAAGATCTCGAGGATACCGATCGGGCCCGAACCGATTTCTCCATCGGCTCCGAAGGGCTTGGGGACTGGCTCCGAAAGGACTCCACAATTATCGGCTCTGAGGAAACCTTCAAGGAAATTTCCCTCGGCGCCGATAAGGACTTCGGCTCCGAGGGGGAAGTGTCTGAGCCGATGACCCTTATCGGCTCCAATATCAGTGGAGCCGATGAGGGTGACCCGCCTCTCGATGCTCCAGACCTCGGCTCCGAAACCAGAGGGGTCGAGGTAGGAGGCATCGAGGCAGACCGTTCCGACCTCGGCTCCGAAGTCCTTGGAGCCGATGGAGAAGTCTGCTTACCTTTTTTAGCCGTCGTTTCCGACTGGTCGGAGCCGGCGCTTTCCTCTTCTTAGAAGGAGACGGAGAGGAAGATAAAGCCTCCTCGAAAGAAGGCTTGATTAATCCTTTAAGGATTAATTTGTTTTTCCTCTCCTGGAGGACTCGGGAGGAAAACGCATGGCATACACTGCAGGATTCCTGGAGATGTTTGGCGCCAAGACAATAGACGCACGAGGAGTGGTCGTCCGTTATGGACATTTTAAACCCACACCTCGTCCACTTTTTAAACCCAGAGGGTTTATGTTCCTTAGACATAGTTGTGCAGAAAAAACAGAAAACAACAGTAAACTTTAAACAGTTTTAGGACACAGGTACAATAAGTATGCCCGTACTCAGAATTATAAACTGAAACCAATTTTTTTTTTTTTTTTTTTTTTTTTACACACAGCAAAAGAAAAGGGAAGAAAAACAAGGAGGGTCAAGACCCTCTAACTGAAACGGGTACTTGACCCACACACAACCACTAAAGTAGTTAGTACAGGGGAAGGCCCCTCTAACTGAAACGGAACCTTCTCTGACAGGAAAAATAAAGCAAAATTCAATAACACAACAAGAGACACTCGTACACAAAAAATAGCCGTTAAAACAGCTTTTGGGTTGAAAAGAGAGAACTACTGACAGGAAAAGATACTATTAATATAGTATTTAGCCCAGCCAATGTTGAGACCACGTCCAAGCTCTGTAAGCGGCAAACGAGATCTGGGGGATTAGTGGTGGTGCATCCTGGGATAAAGATAGCTCAGCCAATAAGAGGCCTCGCTCTATAGCATAAGCATGCCGAGTCGGAGCCGAGGGATCGGCTCCGAACCCATCAGTCAGAATGTAGGCGAGATAGGATCACATAACATCTTGCACCTTACTGTGTGTATTTTTTATCCATTTCTCCTATATGAGACGCCCCTCCCTGGTGTTAGTGGTGAGGACTTAGGCTCCTTGATTGCTGGGCCAGGGCATGGGCATCACATATTGTTTGGCAGCAGTGGGATATCCACATCACATATTAATTGGTCGGCAAATACTAAATGGCTTGTAGTGCTGTGGGTAGAGTGAATTCCTGTAGCTTTTGTACAGTGAGCTTTGAAGGAGTTTTGTACTCTAAATCAGCAACACAGTGAATACTCAGTTCAGATCACAATTGTTTTATTTCTTTTCTTAGCTTAGTTAGTCAGGGTGAGCAGGCAGCAAGTCAGCAGAAGAGTATGGAAAGCGGACAAGGAGCCAACTGGCTATGTGCCAGGCTAGGGACTGGTGCATGGAAACCTGACAAAGGCAGACCTGATTGCAACCTTGGTTACAGCCGCATCAAAAAAAAGTAACAGAGGGCAATCAGACTGGCAGTGGAGATATAATACCAGTGGAGAATGGACAGCCCAACCTTTCTGCAGAGGGCTTAAAAATCCATCTGGAGCTAAAGAGACTTGAGTTGGAGGCCAGGCATGAGGAAATAGAAGCAAATAAGAGACTGCAAAGTTTGCAGGCTGAGGAGAATGAGAAACTGCTACACCTGGAAGATAAGGAAAAGGACAGGCAGAGGCAGCATGAGAAGGAAATGCTGACTTCACCAGAGTCATGGAGTAATGGGGAAAGGAGTAACTGGATCCCAGACGCACAACAGGTCAGTAAATGTCTTCCACGGTTTAAAGAGGGGGATAATTTTGATAGTTTCATTCTTATGTTTGAGAGGGTATGCAAACAGTATGGTGTTTACTAAAGGTTCTGGGTATGGTTCCTGACCCCCTTACACCATGGTAAAGCTGTAACTGTTTTGTCAAAAATGTCTTGACATTGCATGTTTTGATTATACTGCTGTTAAAAAGCATTTGTTAGAATTGTTTAAGCTAACATATAAAACGTATAAGAAAACGTTTTGTGAACACAGACGCAAGGCAGAGGAAAGTGTGTGTGAATATGTTGCTGAACTGAGCACTTATTTCCATAGGTGGGTGAGTGGATGTCAGGTCACCACTTTTGAAGGGCTGGCAGACCTTTTGGTGAGGGAACAAGCCCTTAGCACGTTGCCTGAGGACATGAGGATCTGGTAAGCTGATAGACAATGTGCTACTTCAGATGAGTTGGGGAAGAAGTGAGACCAATACCTAGAAAGTAGGGCAGCCCTGCACAGGAAAGGGAACCCCAGTACTGCTCATGGGTCTAAAGGAACCCATGGAGGGCAGTATGACTGCCCCAACAGAATCTGCCAGCAGCAGGGGAAGCCACTAGTCCAGGTACACATCCAGGACGTAGGGTTAAATGTTTTGAATGCAACCAGTGGGGCAATGTGGCATACAGGTGTCCAACTAGGCAAGGTGGAGAACAAAAAGTGAGGGAGCCATTAGGTGGGAAAGACAAAATGCCAACAGTAGGTTGTCTTGAGACAACAGGGGTATCAAAACTACCATCCTGCATAGGTCCTGATAGGGAAGGATTTGGATGAGGCAGTACCATATGCTTATGCAGTTACACGCAGTCAGGCTAGGAGACAAGCATGTGGGTCTGTTAGCCTGGGGGAGACGCAGAAAGACTGCATACTTGCAGCCAGGACTGGTGAGGTGTTTACTATCAGGGAGGGAGCTACTCTGTAGCAGTGAGACTGAATGTGAGCCACAGCTGCTTGTGGGTACTGATGGTCCCTTGGGCAGAGTGACTGCAAAGGTAGATATGAGTAGTAGTACCCAAGCTGACAGAGAGGCACCACTGTCAGAGGATGCCAGACTTCCTCTGGAAGAGTGTCTGGAAAGGGTTACAAGGACAGAGTTGAGACAGGCTCAGCTCTCAGATCCTACATTGCAAGGCCTGAGGCAGGTAGCTAGGGAGGCATCTGATTCTCAAGGAAAGGGGAAACCTGTATACTGGGACAAAAGGTTACTATACAGGGAGTGGACCCCTGAGGGAGGGCTAGAAGGTGAGAGAGTATAACAGTTGGTAGTGCCTAGAGCCTACCCCTTTGCAGGTCATATGGGCATAAAACTTACAAAGAGGTGTATTATGCAGACCTTCTATTGGCCTGGACTGTCCAGAGATGTAATAGGGTATTGCAGGACCTGTGAGCAGTGCCAAACGACAGGCAAGGCAGGAGATAAGGTGAGAGCTCCTTTGATGCCTTTGCCTGTGACTGAGGAGCCATTTCAGAGAGTAGATAAGGATATTGTGGACCCCCTGAGTACCCCAAGTTCCACAGGGAAAAAGCATATCCTAGTGGCAGTGGATTATGCTACGATACCCGGAGGCAGTGGCTTTGTCATCCATTGAGGCAGAGATGGTGGCAAATGCTTTGTTAGAGATTTGCAGCAGGGTAGGTTTCCCAAAAGAAATACTGACAGAAAGAGGTGCCAATTTCTTGTCAGACCTGCTGGCTTGTCTGTGGAAATCCTATGGGGTGAAGCACATGAAGACCAACAACTACCATCCCAAGACTAATGGTCTTGTTGAGAGGTTAAATTCTACAATCAAGTCCATGCTGTTGGCATTTGCAGATGAGTTGAAGAGGGAGTGGGACAAATATTTGTCCCATCTGTTTGCTTACAAAAAGGTTCCCCACGAATCCACAGGTTTTTCACCCTTTGAGTTGCTGTATGGGCATAGGGTGAGGGGATCTCTAGATTTAATTTGAGACGAGTGGGAAGGTGAGTGCGAGTCTCACAAAGTCTGTTGTGGCATACGTCCTAAACTTCAGGACAAGGCTAAGAGAACTTATGGGCTTGGCCCAGGATAACCTGGCAGAAGTCCAACAACAGAAAAAGGTGTGGTAGGACAGGAATGCTCAAGTTAGTGAGTATGCTGTGGGGCAGCAGGTAATGTTTCTCATTCCTGTCAGACACAAACTACAAGCAGCTTGGGAGGGACCCTACAAGGTGGTAAGAAAGTTAAGTGATGTTAACTACATGGTGGAACTGCTAGGCAGAAGGCAGGAGCACAAATTGTACCATGTTAACATGATGAAACTTTACCATGATAGGGAGGGGGTCCTTGTGCTGAGCATTTCCAATAGATTGCACGAGTCTAAGGGAGATCTGGGTACTGATGATCTCAATGAGGCTCGGGCTGACAGCTCAGTGGAAGGGGTAGAAATGTCCCAGCAGCTATCCCTTAACCCAGGTTCGAGAAATCCGAGCAGTGTTGCAGGAATTTAGGGATATGTTCACTGGGAAACCGGGGTGCACCCACTTGGGGCAGCACCAGGTGGATACAGGACCCCAAAGGCCCCTTACAGAGTGCCTGAGGGAGTCAGACTCAGAGAGGAAGTACAGGAGATGTTGGAACGTACAGTTGTGTACACTTACCATAAATGTAGATGTTAGCATGCATTCACTGTTGCAGTCATCACATTTGGGTTATTTGCCTGCAAGTAGCCCTCAGTCGGCCTGAATGCCAGAGTCTTGGAATTTCTGTGTCGGATCCTGTTGCTTCTTCCATGACTTCAGAGGTATAAAACATGCAGCAGACACCATTACATCAGTTTTTCTTGCCCCAGATGTCAGGTTCCCCCACAATAGGAAGCAATTATATGGTGTGTAATACCCGCAGCAAAAAGCAAATACACATAGTATAAGATATGCCAAACCAAAAGGATAGGTGAAAGCAAAAACAATCTGGGGGTGGAAGGAGGGTAACCAGAACTGCAACAGTGAATACACTCTAACATCTACATTTATGGTAAGTGTACACAACTGCACTATGTTCATGTTTCACTGTTGCAGCCATCACATTTGGGTTGATTCCCAAAGCTAAGGAAGGGTGGAGGTAGATTAAGAAGCATTAGGGCTGGCAACCAGGCCCTGTAAGACTGCTGTGGCAAATCCATCTCTGGATTTAAAAAAGATAGGCAAGTGGTAATGCTTGGTGAAAGTATGTACAGAGCTCCAGGTTACAGATTCCAAAATTTCCCTGGTAGGAACTCCTGTGAGAAATGCAGTAGAGGTAGATGCAGCCCTAGTGAATGTGTTCTTATCCCCTGTGGGGTAGGTTTGCCATGGTGCTTGTAGCAGAAATGGCTGCAGTGTGCTATCCATTTGGAAATGGTTTGCTTTGAAATGGCCTTCCCCTCTGCTCCTGCAGCAAAGCTGACTAGCAGCTTGTCAGATTTCCTGAAAGGCTTAGTCCTGTCCAAATAGAATCAGAGTTGTTTCTGCACATCCAGAGAATGCAGTATCCTTTCCCCCCTTATTCTGAGGATTAGGGAAAAAAGTCAAATGAATGGACTGGTTTAAGGCCACACTAGACACCACCTTGGCCATAAAAGATGGGGGAGTCCAGAGGGAAACCCTGTCCATATGGAAGATAATGAAGGGCTCCACTGCCATAAGGGCCTGCAGTTCAGACTCCCTTCTAGCTGAAGTGATGGCTAAAAGTAAAGCTGTTTTCCAAGAGAAGAAAGTCAACTCTGCTGTCACAGCCGGTTTAAAAGGGGGGGGGGGGTAAGTTTTTGAAATACAAAGTTAAGGTCCAAGTTTGGAGTGGGAGCTCTCCTGGGGGTCTTACATTTTTGGCCCCTCTAAGGAACTGTTTTACCAAAGAATGAGAGAAGAGGGGTGGCTCAGTATTATAATGAGCTGAGATGGCTGAGGCATAAATCTTAATTGAAGAGAAAAATAGGCCATTATGGAGCTTTTCTGTTAAGTAATCAAGTACATGAGATAAGCTGGGCACAGTTTGTGCCCATCCCCTGAGATTGGCTCCAGGAGCAGTATCTTTTCCACTTTTCTGAATATGATTTTCTAGTACTAGGCCTCCATGCCTCAAGAATGATATTTAGAACCTGCTTAATGAGGGCTGCTAGAGGTGAGCTCAGGGGATTAGCCAGGCTGCAAGGTTCAGGGTTTGAAGCTGAGGGTGCAGAATCTGGCCAGCCTTCTGGGACAGCAGAGAAGGGGTCTGAGGTAGGTGCCATGGTTGTAGCGCTGTCAGACTGCGCAAAAGAGGGTACTAGTGCTGACGTGGCCAGTCTGGTGCAATCAGGATTGTCCTTGGCTTGTCCTGTTTGATCTTTGGTAGAATCTTCGAGAGGAGAGGCAGAGGGGGAAAGGCACAGACTGAGAGGCTTTCCCAGGTATGGGACAGGGCATCTACTGTCCAAGCTTGACTGTGGGGAGTTCTGGTACAGTATTTGTTCAATTGGTAGTTCTGAGAGGAGGCAAACCGGTCTACCTCCGAAGTCCCCCATTTGTTCAAGAGCTTGAATATTTTGGGCTCCAGTTTCCATTCGTGTAGGTCCATGTGATTTCTGCTCAAGTCGTCTGCCAGTGAATTTAGTTTGCCTGGCAGGAATTGAGCTTGTAGGTGCACTGGGTTGCTCAAGGCTGTGTTCCACAGAGCCATGGTTAGTCTGCAGAGTGGGTAGGAATGGGTTCCCCCCTGCTTGCTTATGTACCACATAACTGTGGTGTTGTCTGTCTTTACCAATAGTTGTCCTGGAAGAATAAGGTCTTTGAAGGCTGACAGAGCATTTTGTACAGCTAACATTTCTTTTTGATTGATATGCAGGTACATTTGTTTTGGGTTCCATTTCTCTGAATGCACTGCCCTGCCATGTGAGCCCCCATGCATAGTCTGATGAGTCTGTTATTAGGGTTTGGGTAGCAGGGGGTAGAGTGAAAGAGAGCACCTTGTTGTTGTTGCAGACCTCTGCCCACCAAAAAAACTCTGCCCTTAGACAAGGGATGATAGGAATTATTGTTTACAGGTCCTGAGAATGTTGACACCATAGACGTTTTGGATACCATTGAAGTTTACCCATATGCAGTCTTGCATATGGAATTAAGAGAATGCAAGAGGCCATGAAACCCAGAGCTTGCAGTATTTTCCTTGCTGATAGCTGGGTTTGTGTGTCCATTAAGTTGAATTAAGTTGTCAAATAAATTTGTTTCTCTGGAGTGAACAATGCCATCCGGGAAGTTGTTCAAGCTTGCTCCCAGGAATACAATATGTTGGCAGGGTACTAGGTGTGATTTCTTCTTGTTGATGGTGTACCCCAGTGAAGTTAGAAATTTCTTTACAGATGCCAGGTGCTGTAATAGCAAGTCCTGACTTTCTGCCTGAATCAGGCAATCATCTCCAAGTATGGGTAAATCTGAATATTTCTCTGCCTGCAAAATGCAGTGGCAGGAGCTAGGCACTTTGTGAATACCCTGGGCGCAGTAGATAAGTGAAAGGGAAGTGCAGAGAATTGATAGTGCATGGAGCCTGCCCTGAAGTGTAGGTATTTCCTGCAAGATTTCCTGATTGGGATGAGCAGGTAAGCTTCTTTTAAGTCTAGGGTTGCCAGCCAGGCATCCTTGATTAGCATAGGAAGCAGCTGTTGGAGAGTTAGCATTTTGAATTTTGGAACCACCAGAAAGGTGTTGAGAGTAGACAGATCCAGGATAGGACACCAGGAGTTTTCTTTTCTGGGAACCAGGAACAGTCTTGAATAAAAACCTTGTCCCCTTTGTTCTGCTGGGACAGGTTGAATAGCCTTGATGCTGAGAAGAAAGAGCACTTGTTTTTGGGCCTCCACCTGCTGGTTTGGGGGGAGGTCTGGCCATCCACTTAGGGTTGAAAGTGAGTGGAATCTGTAGCCTAGGGAAACTACGTTTAGAACCCATTTGTCTTGGGTAATGTATTCCCAGTTTTTTTGCATGCAGGGCAAACTTTCCTCCTAAAGGTGCAAGTAGATGGGCAAGGCTTGGAGGAGTTAAGGATAAGTCATTGTGCAATTTTACCATAGGAGGTGGCTTACTACTCCCTACTTTGGACGTGGGAGCACCCCACAGCTTAGATCTGTGCATAACCTGAGACTGAAGTCTTGGTGATCTGCTGCCCCTGGGTTTGGACTGAGAAGGCCTGGAAGGGACTGGAGAGGACCAGTTCTTTGAAGGCCAATGCCTACTGAATCTAGATGGCTGCACTTGTAAGAAATCTTTAACAGTTTCCATAGATTTAGCTTTTTCCTCGATTCTTTTGAGGACTTCTGCTTTATTGCCAAAAAGGCACTCTTGGTTTAAGGGTGCATCCAGTAATTTTGCTTTTATATTATCTGGCAAGTTTTGTTCCTTAAGCCAAGTATGCCTTCTAAGTACATACCCAGTGGCAGCAGCCCTGAAATATGCTAATAAAGCATAAAACCCACACTGTAAAGTATGTTTACCAACTTGGTCAGCAGAATGCATTAACTCTTGTAAATCTGTGTTCTGCACTGTCAGGAATCAAACATAATTTTCTGTTTAATTAGCCCCATAACATGCTGCTGATACTTTAATATATGAAACTGGCAATTTAAAGCCCTAATGGCCACAGTAGCAGTGGTGTATCCCTTGTTACCCCATCTGTCTAAAGCCCTACAATCCCTGTCAAAAGGGGTGGGATTTTTGGCAGTAGTAGCCTTAATGTCTTTTGGTCCTTGGGAAATGGTCATTGGATCCACAGTAGGATTCTTGAAGAGGAATTCTTGAGAGTCAGGTACTCTATAGTGCCTGTCAGATTTCCTGGGAGATGGAGGCAGAGTGTCCGGGGTAAGGCTGGACTCCAAGAAAATATCATCTACAATCTCCAGAACAGGAGGGAGAGCTAGAGGCCTGTGCTGAGGCAGGTTTAAAAATTCCCCAAGTCTCATTTTGGACTGAGAATAGTCCTGGCTTTCCCAGCAGAAATGCTCCCTAAGGGTATGCAAGGTTTTACCAAAAGAAAAATCTTCTGGAGGGGAAGCAGAGGGAATGGAATCCTCTGCATCAGAATCCTCATAGTCAGAAGTAACAGATATCAGATTCCTGATCAGAAGAAACAGAAAGAAAATCAGTTCTAGGTCTGTTAGAGGGGGAAGGCTGGCTTCCCCTAATTAAGGTAATAAGATCTTCAGTCATTCTAATCATTTGTTTTTGAGGCATGTGGGCTTGAGAATGTGCTTTCGTCATCGGTTTTCTAGATGTAGTACGAACTTTAGGCCTGAGGAACTCGGTATTTTTGGCTTGAAACAAAGTAGTCTGTTTAATATAAAAATCGGTAGGCCTGAATACACCTCAGAAGTCAGTGCCTGCACAGCGGCTCCGGACCCATCCAAATTAGAGACATCCGCAGGTTCCATAGTCAAAAAAGTATCTCGCGGCATACCAGACTCCGAATGGGTCTCAGCAAATCTGTAGAAGTGGGTATCAGAGACTGAGAAAGCGCCTCACTGAGTACCGGCGGACTGGCGACTAGCTTAATGTAAGAATCATCGGCAGTTTTGGACCTATGCTGTCTGTCTCTATCTTTATCCTTAGGGTTTTTTGAAAGATCGGTAGTTGGATGGCTTAACGAAGCCATTTCAGAGTACGGAGATCGAGAGTGAAAGTATTTAGCTACAAAAATAGCCAGACGAATAATTTGGGCGCTGAACAAGGCACAAAACCGACAGAGAGGGACGTTGTGGTCTGGGCCTAAACAGGTGACGCAGTAAGAATGAAAATCTCTATGAGGTATTTGCTTTCCACAGGCAAGACAAATATTTTTTTCTGACATCGGTTAGAGAAAGAAAAAAAGGATCCCCAACGGGGTAATTATCTTTTAGAAGACTTCAGGTCTGAAACTCGAAAATAAAAATTTCAGGAGTCGGCAGACAGCCACTTGCGAACTGCTTCTGCTTCGGGCACCGCACAACAAGAAAGACTGATGTAATGGCATCGGCTGCATGTTTTATACCCCTGATGATGTGACGTCATGGAAGAAGTGACAGAATCCAACACAGAAATCCCAAGACTCTGGTATTCAGGCTGACTGAGGGCTACCTGCAGGCAGATAACCCAAATGTGATGACTGCAACAGTGAAACACGAGGAACATCTAAGGGTGATTCAAGAATCCAACAGTCCCTGGGCCTCTCCAGTGGTGGTGCAGCCAAAGAAGGTTGGCAGAACCAGGTTCTGTGTGGACTACAGGAAATTAGTCACACAGAGTCAGATGCTTACCCCATGCCTAGGACAGATGAGGCCCTAAAGCAGCTGGGTGGAGCTAAGTATCTTAAAACCATTGATCTTACCAAGGGTTCCTGGCAGGTGCCCTTGAATCCCAGTGCTAGAGAAAAGTCAGCCTTTGTGACTCCTTTTGGCTTGTATGAGTTCACCAAGATGCCCTTTGGAATGAAGAATGACCCAGAGGCTGGGAGGTCATATCCTAGCTAGAGCAGGAGGGTTTGCCCTTGCTTACCTACATTATATTGCCATGTACAGCCATTCTTGACCAGAGCACCTTCAGCATGTCAGGGAGGTGCTGGGCAGACTACAGAGGGCAGGATTGACCATTAAGCCAAGCAAATGTCAGGTGGGCATGGCAAAGGTCTCCTACCTAGGACAAAGTGGGGAGTGGTAAGATAAGGGACAGAACCTGCCAAAGTGGAAGCCATTCAGGCATGGCCTGCACCTGTTACCAAAAAGCAGGTCAGGGCATCTGTAGGGACAGCAGGTTACTACAGAAAGTTTGTCCCCAGTTATAGTACCGTAGCTGCTCCCCTCACAGGCCTGTCAAGGAAGAACAGGCCAGATAAGGTAGTGTGGACCCCAACATGTGAGCAGGCATTCCAGAAGCTTAACGAAGTTTTGGCAGGACGCCCTGTGTTAACCTGTCCAGATTATAGCAAAGAATTTGTTGTGCAGGTGGATGGTTCAGACCATGGGATGGGTGCTGTACTTAGCCAGATTTCTTCAGAGGGAGAAGAGCACCCAGTGGTATATCTCAGTCGAAGGCTCCAACCCAGGGAGGAATGCTATGCAGCTGTAGAAAGGGAATGTCTAGCCATAGTGTGGGTACTGCAGAAACTTCAGTCTTATCTGTATGGAAGGAAATTCACTATTATGACAGATCACAACCCCCTAACCTGGTTAAACAGAGCCAGCCAGCAAAATGCCAAGTTTCTAAGATGGACCCTAGGGTTGCAAGCATATGGTATGTCCGTGCAGCAACGCAGTGGGATTAGCAAAGCCAATGCAGATGGGCTCTCAAGACAGGGAATGGGGTAAGGTATACTCGGATAAACCTAACCCTCTCAAGTAGTGTTTTTCAAGGGTCACTAGCTAAAGTTTTCAGGGGGGGGGGGTGTGAAGGCTGCCAGCCTAGCCAGATGGAATTTTGGAGATAATTCTGTTATCTGTAAATATTAATGTGAACCACAGGCTTGTTGTCTTAAATGGAAAAACTTTTAGTTATGTACTTACCATAACTTTAGATGTTTGGGATCCATCTCGCCTACATTCTGTACTGATGGGTTCGGAGCCGATCCTCGGCTCCGACTCGGCACGCTATGCTATAGAGCGAAGCCTCTCATTGGCTGAGCTATTTTATATCCCAGGATGCACCACCACTACTTCCCCAGATCTTGTTTGTCCGCACTCATGCACACACACATAACTGTTTATATAACATTGCCAGATGTTTCAAGATGAAACAATGGTACTCGGACCGTCCGGTCTCTTCTGATCTCCAAGGCAGGGGGAAGGAGGGTGGGTTATTAGGAATGTAGGCGAGATGGATCCCAAACATCTAAAGTTATGGTATGTACATAACTAAAAGATGTTATGTGATCCTATCTCGCCTACATTCTGTACTGATGGGACAGCGTCCCAAGCACCTGATTCCTGGGTGGCTTACTGGAAAACACTCCTGAGAACTGTGGAACCAAATGAAACTCGCCCCCGAGATGCCACATCCAATTTGTAGTGGGAAATTAAGGTGTGCGGAGAAGACCACGTAGCCGCAGCACAAATGTCTCTAATGGCAAGCTTAGAATGGAATGCTATTGAAGTAGCCATAGCTCTTGTAGAGTGAGCTTTGACAGAGGTTGTAAGCTCCTTATTAGAATAGGAATAAGCCTGACTAACACAGTCCCTGATCCACTTGGCAATAATGACCTTTGTGACGGCTTTGCCCAATTTATTGTCCGAAAAGGACACAAACAATTGATCTGTTTTCCGTGTTTGTTGGGTCCTATCTAAATAAAATCGCAATTGTCTGTGAACATCCAATGTGTGGAAGATGTATTCTGCTTTGTTTGAGTACTTTGGGAAGAAAACTGGCAGTTCTAATGACTGTTGTAGCAAAAACTGGAACAAACTTTAGGGACAAAGGATGGGTTAGGCCTGAGGGATACTCTATCTTTGTGAAAAACCAGGTACGGTGGTTTGACAGATAGAGCTTGAAGCTCTGAAACCCTTCTGGCTGAAGTAATTGCGACCAGAAAGGCAGTTTTCCCAAGAAAGAAATTTCAAATCACAGGTTGCTGCCGGTTCGAAGGGGGAGGAGGTTAAGGCACGTAATACCACATCGAGATCCCACGGAGGAGCAGGGTGAGAAATCGGAGGTCGTAAAAGCAAAGCACCTTTTATGAAGGTTTTACACAATCTGTTGCTCATCAAAGGTGGGTTTATAGATTCATGAAAATTGGAAATAGCCGCCAATTGGACCTTGATGGTAGAGACTGAAGAACCTTGATTGAATAGGGAAGTTAGAAATTTCAGAACTTCTGACACCGGGACAGTGATGGGATCTAGACCCCGGAGTTGAGCCCAAATAGCAAATCTCTTCCATTTGCTAGTATACAATTTCCTAGTGGCAGACTTGTGGGCCGAGGATAATATGTACGACTTCCGGGTCTAAGGTATGATTTCTGACTATAGTCGGAAGAGGAGGAGCCAAGCTGTTAACTTCAAAGAGTGAAGGGACTGGTGGAGTTGTCCCGACTGATGAATTAATAGGTCCGGGATCTGATCCAGGAACCATGGACTGTCCAGAGCATACTTCCGAAGATAGGGAAACCATACCTGACGAGGCCAGTAAGGGGCAACTAGAATCATTTTGCTCCCTGAGTGAGTCGCCTTTTGGATCACTCTGGGAAGGAGGGGAACCGGAGGGAAGGCGTAAAGCAAGCCGGTGGGCCAAGGATGGGCTAGGCGTCCTGGGAATCTCCCCCGGAGCTGGAGTGAGAGAGAAGAATTTTCTGCACTTCGCGTTCAGCGGGGTTGTGAAAAGGTCGCAACAAGGAGTTCCCCATCTGCTGAAGATCTGAGTTGCCACTGCATCGTTCAGAGACCACTCGTGAGGAGAGAGAATAGTTCTGCTTAGTCTGTCGGCTATCACATTGGATTTCCCAGGGATATGATTCGCTACCAGAGAACGTCTGGTCGCCACTGCCCATTCCCCTCTCATGGCCTCTCTGCAAAGGGGGTAGGATCTGGTCCCTCCCTGTTTGTTCAGATACCAGACTACTGACATGTTGTCGGACTGAATGGCGATTACGCCCTGAGGGAGGTAATCGTGGAGGGCTTGTAAAGATAGAAGCACCGCCCTCATTTCTAGAATGCTGATGTGGAGGAGACTCTCGTCGGGATGCCAATTGCCTTGGACTGACCTGCCCAGGTAATGCCCCCCCCACCCCATCTGGGAGGCGTCCGTGGTCAATGTGGCCGTAGGAGGAGGTGGAACAAAGGGTTGTCCCTGATCCAGATTGGAGGACACCAGCCACCAGCAGAGGTCCCGTTTGCAGGTTTCCATGATCCGCATGAGATGACAGAGGGAGATCCTGAAAAGACCACTGGGTCGATAGGAGCCACTGGAGAATTCTCATATGCAATCTTGCTAAGGGGACTAGGAGAACAGTGGCCGACATGGAGCCTAATAACTGCAGGACCATCCTGGCTGGGGCTTTGGATTTGAGAAGTAAGGCCCGGACTTGAGCCTGTATAGTCTGTATCCTTTCTGTAGGAAGATAGACCCGCATTAGGTTTGAGTCTATCTCTACTCCGATGAACCTTATGCGCTGAGAGGGCAGCAACACAGACTTTGGCCAATTGAAGGTGATTCCAAGGGAAGTGCCTAGTGATATGGTGGCTCGTAGGTTCTGCAATAGTAGACGCCTGGAGGTGGCAGTCAGGAGCCAGTCGTCCAGATACGGAAACACCTGGAATCCTAGATTCCTCAGGTGAGCAGTCACGACCGCCAAACATTTGGTGAACACCCTGGGGGCTGTGGTGAGACCAAAGGGCAGTGCGCAGAACTGAAAATGACCGTCTCCTAGGCTGAAGCGCAAATGTCTCCTGGACGCCTGATCTATCAGGATGTGATAATAGGCGTCCTTGAGATCTATGGAGCACATCCAAACACCTTTCTCCAGCAATGGGAGAATGGATTGCAAGGTGACCATTCAGAACTTGGACTTCTTGACTGAACGATTTAGGTTGCTGAGATCCAAAATGGGTCTCAAGTCCCCGGTCTTTTTTGGCACCAAAAAGAATCTTGAGTAAGTCCCTAATCCAATCTGGTCTGCGGGGACCAGTTGGATGACTCCTTTTTGAAGCAGCTTTGAGATTTCGAAGGCTGCGATTTCCCGTTGACTGGGTGGCGGGTCCGGGATTTTCCTGGACGGCGGAGGGCGGTGTGAAAAGGGGATGGCGTAACCTCCGGCGATGATTCGAAGCACCCATCGGTCCTGAGTAATACCCTCCCAGGCTTTTAGGTGCCTCGAAAAACGACCCCCGACTGGCTCCGGAGCTGCACAGTCGGGCAATCCTTCAGGGATTGTGGAAGGCTGAAGAGCCACGAAAGGACTCGCAGTCTCCAGTGTTGAGGGGGCCTCTGCTGCCTCTGGGACAGCGTCTTCCAGAAAAATTTCCCCCTCCTCTGCCTCTAGAAGGGGGATCGTCCTGCTGCGAGGGATAAGACTTCTGTGATTTACGGAACCACATCTTCCCTCCTCTTTTAGCCTTGGGGTAAGGCCGAAAGGGAGTGGAAAATCGTGCCCCTACGGCAGTCAAAGTCTTACCTTCTTGCTCACAGCGGGTCAATGTGTCCTTTACCTTGGGTCCAAACAAAGAGGACCCATCAAAGGGAGCGTCGGCAAAGGAAGACTTAAAGGCTTCCGCAAAATGACAGAGGCGGAGGCAGGCTTGCCTCCATAGAGCAACACCCGTACCTGCCGCTCTACTCGCCCCCTCGGCTGCATACGAAATGAGCCTCATGGACGAGTTTGATATTGATGACAGAGTAGCCAACTGAGAGCCAACCGTCTGAGCCAGCTGCTCAGGTAGGTTACCCAAGAGGGTATCTGAAAGCTCCTTGATCAGATCCCTCTGAAATCTAGTGAAGTACGTCAAATAGTTCAGGGACCTTAACGTAAAGGCTGCTGAACTGAGGGTGCGCTTCCTGTACCGGTCCATGCTCCTAGACTCCTTATTAGGAGGATGGACAGACGTCGAAGCCTCTGCTACATCTTGTTGGGTAGCAGATGCCACGACCAGGGCATCTACAGCCACACCTTTGGTCAGAAACTCCTTCTCTGGGGGTGCTGATAAGAATTTATTTTGGCGAGCAGGCACCGGTTCCACTGAGTCTGGATGCTCCCACGCCCTTCAACAGATCAAATCTAGGAGCTCGTCGAAGGGCGGAGACACCCAGGAGACGGAGGGCTGAGCCACAAAGGCCTTGAGGAACACAGACTCGTCAGCGGAAGGTGGTTTGGAATGCCAGCTGCCTCGTTGTTTGAGGGCTTCCAAGATGTCTGCAAAGGAGACATCATCAGAGGAAGACTTAGGGGACCCCTCCGCATCATCAAGATCGGTGTCCGAAGTGAGAGACTCATCGGGGGAGTCGACGTGCTTCCTCTTGCACAGTCTTTTCCTTGGGGGTTCCTCCGAAGAAGCTTTGGAGGGACCTCCAGGAGGGGGGGAACCCCCACTGGGGGTGACCTCAGGCCCCGGGGCTCCACTGTCTAGCGACAGGGGGACTACCAAAGACCCAGTCTCTGTGTATAGGGAAGGTGCCGGTGAGATCGTGGAGGTAGCCAAAGAAGATTTGGCCAAAGCACTCCTCATGGCCCTGAAGGCCGGACCGCCCGAGTCCTGGGAAGGTCCAACCCCCGTGGCCAAAACAGTAGACGGTACCTCCGCAGCAGACGCACCGAGAGGAAGGCTCGGAACCGAAAACATCGGTCCGGAAGCGCCCCCCCCCCCAGGGGCCGACGGAGGAGGTCCGTGTACCGAACTCCGACTCGAGAGCCGGGGTTGGAGTAAGGGTCGGAGCCGACCCGAAAACCTCCATCGGCTCCACCAGCACCGGCTCCAATGGTGCCGAGGCTGTTGGAGGAGGAACCAGAACTACAGGGTGGGCCATCGGCTCCGAAGCCGAATGGGCTGGAGCCAAAACTAATTTCTGGAATACAGGAGACTGAAACAGTCTTAGGAGCACCCTGTCGATGTCCGAATCAGACATCTTGGAAGATCGGGAGGAGACCGACCGAGTCTGAACCGACTTCTCCATCAGCTCCGAAGGACTGGGGGACCGGCTCCGAATAGACTCTACCAGTATCGGTGCCGCGGGAGATTCCATAGCAATTTCCCTCGGTGCCGAGGAGGGCTTCGGCGCCGAAGGGGAAGAGTCTGAGCCAGCAACCCTCATCGGCTCCAAAATCAGTGGAGCCGATGAAGGTGACCTGCCTCTCGAAGCCCCAGCCATCGGCTCCGAAACCAGAGGAGTCGAGACTGGAGGCATAGAGGCAGACCGTTCCGCCCTCGGCTCCGAAGTCCGTGGAGCCGATGGAGAAGCCTGCCTAGATTTCTTAGTGGTCGGTTCCAACGGGCTGGTTGGAGCCGACGCTTTCTTTTTCTTAGCTAGAGAGGAAGAGGAAGATAAGGCCTCCTCGAAGGAGGGTTTGATAAGCCCTTTTAAGATCAATTTATTCTTCCTCTCTTGGAGGACCCTTGAGGAAAAAGCGTGACACACGCTGCAAGACTCCTGAAGGTGTTTGACGCCTAAACAGTACACGCATAAGGAGTGATCATCTGTGATTGACATTTTATAGTTGCATCTCGTGCACTTCTTAAATCCTGAGGGTCTATGCTCCTTAGACCTAATGCCTGTAGATTACTCAGTATATTAGAGAAAAACACAATGTATGTCACTTAGTAAAAGATTTTAACCACAACAAAAAACCTTTTCTCTTTTTTTTTTTTTTTTTTTTTTTTTTTTTAACGAGAGGCGAAAGCCCACAGAAAATAACAAATACAACTACAATACACCAAAAAAGAGGGCCAAGAACCCTCTAACTCAAACAGGTACTTGACCTCTCCAAGATACAAGAAGACTCACTAAAGAAATAGGGGAAGGCCCCTCTAACTTAAACAGAAACCTTTCCCTGTTCAATCACATAAAATTACCACAAAAAACACTCAAAAACACACTTATACACAACGATAGCTGTTAAAATAGCTTTTGGGTAAAGATTAAAGAATTTCCTGACAGAAAAACTTTCAGAAAAAAAAGCACTTAATTCAGCCAAGTTCGAGACCACGTCCTAGCTTGTAAGCGGCAAACGAGATCTGGGGAAGTAGTGGTGGTGCATCCTGGGATATAAAATAGCTCAGCCAATGAGAGGCTTCGCTCTATAGCATAGCGTGCCGAGTCGGAGCAGAGGATCGGCTCCGAACCCATCAGTACAGAATGTAGGCGAGATAGGATCACATAACATCTGCTGTTAGATGTGGAACTGAAACAAATGTCACAACAGTGCTCTCTACTGACCAAGTAAAACATGTTGTGACCCTTTGATCTAAAGTTGGTTCCAGCCTGTTTAGATGAAGACATTCTTTCTATTGTTTTAAACCAAGAATTAAATTGCTAGATTTAAACATGCAAATGTATTTTTATTGCTCTGCTTCCTGACCAGCTACAGGATAACAAAAGGAGATGTTAAGAATGTAAACGGAGTTTCTGTTAGCCAGGGAACCTAGGGAAGTGTGAATAATTATGTAATGGGAACCAGGAATGCGATTTTTAAAAAGAGAGAGAACCAGAGAGCATTAAGCATTTTTGTCTTGACCATCCAACTCAGCACTGCTCTTGCTCTATATGTAAGTTATCTTAGACTTGTGTTGTCTAAGAAATAGCTAGAAACTAGAAATAGTGTTTTTATGTGATGTCAGAACTGTACTACTGAATTGTTTTAAGTATTTCTCTGTGATCTCTGAACTCTTGACTAGCACTGTGCAGTAAGAAGTATAGTCATGTGTTTTTAGTAATTATTAAATATTTTTAAACCTTTCAACTGTGGCCGTTTTGTGTAGAGATAATTTAAGCTCTAGAGTACATTGCATATTTATAGTGATTACTGTACCAAGTCACTCTAATAAGCATAGACTGTTTAGTTATACTACCGATTGGATAATAATATTGCACAGTAATAATTGGACACCCTTTTAAGGGCCTTTGAGTAGCTGATAAATATTAACTGGGTGGTGGCAGTGATTTCTACCATATAGTCTGGGTAAAAGGGTCACAGCTGGAAAACCTGTGCCAGCCTTCTCCAGAAGTGTCTATGTGGTTGTATAAACTCTTATCTCAAAGTGTGTGTGTGTGTCAGCTACTTGGGCAGGGACACGAAGCACTGGTTGGACAGAGGGTGCTGGAGATTTTAGCTTGCCCAGCTGGCTGAGATTTGGACTCTATAGCTGTGCCAGTAGGGAGTCCTATTGGGGACCTGGAGAGCAAGGGAGCGACCAGCCCTGGACTGACTGCGATTTCTGTGTGCTCTTAAGGGAAATTACACCTTACTGTGTGTATTTGTTATCTTTTCCTCCTATATGAAATGCCCCTCCCTGGTATTAGTGGTGTGGATTGAGGTTCCTTGATTGCTGGGCCAGGGCGCGGGCATCACACCATCAAACAGAGCATCTACGAAGACTTAAAAGGCTTACGCAAAGTCACATCCAAGCATGCCTCCTCATGGAGATGTCTGAACATGACACTCTACTCGTTCCCTCAGCCACATGTGATATGAATCTCATGGAATAGCGGACTATAAAATCCGGAGCTGCCAGATGGGAAGTAGCCTTTTCTCAGACCGCTTCAGCTGCAGAATCCTCAAGGGTATCTGAGGTCTCTGATCAGATCCCTCTCAAGCCTAGAAAAATGGGAAAGATAATTCAGCAATTGTATGGCAAAGGTTGCTGAAGAAAAAAACTCGCTTCCCACATCTATCCATCATCCTGGAATCCTTATTAGGAATAGTGATAGTGGAACTTTCCCCTGAGAGTTCCTTCTTAGTAGCTGCCGCCACAACCACATCTCCTGCAAGCCCTTTTGTCCAATATTTATTGTCATCTGGTGCTGTAATAGTTTTGTTTGGTCTCCAGGGAGATAGTTCAGTGGAATCTGGGCTCTCCCACACCTGTCGAGAGATCAAATCTATGAGCTCACCAATGGGTAGAGTTACCTAGGAGGTAGATGGATGGGATCCGAAGGCCTCCAGGTACACAGACTTCTCAAGTGAAAGATTGCTGGTCTGCCAGCCACACCTCTGCTTCAAGATGTCCCAGAAGGAAACATCCTCAGGATGTGACAGAGGGGAGCATTCTCCCTCATCGACATTGGTGTCTTCCATGGCTGAGTCTTCAGTGGAGTCCAAATGTTTGATCTTGCAAATCCTCTTCCGAGGGACCTCCTCAGTGGGATACTCTGGAGAAGTTTCAGAAGAGGCAGGAATAGCCTTATGTATATCCTGAGGCCGGAGGGCCCGCTGTCCCGGTGGAATGTCATGGTCAGAATGGGCGTGCAAGGGCTGTAAAAAGGAAGACTGTAGCTCTCTGGGGGAAGGTGTCTTCTTAATTGCAGAAGCAGCTATTGCCTTCTCCAGAGCCCCAAAGGCTGCGTTCCTGAGTACAGGACGACTCCGGATCCAAAAAAACACTCCTATGGATTGAAGTCCTCTCCAGTTCCATAGACAGCTTGCCTGGGGTGAAAGCCAGAGCCGAGCTTAACTGCATGGAAGCCCCAAGGTGCATCGACTGCTGAGATGACCCCAGAATCAAATGCATCCGAGGCTAGCAGGGCTCGCTATAGCTCCAAGAGCTCCCCAGCTCTGAAAAAGATGAGGAGCTCTGAGCAAACGCCTGATCCAAAGAAAGCGAAATCCTTGGATCAGGGCTAGAAGACACCAGATGTGTTGGAACGAAAAAGACTAAAACTTACCCTGAAGTGGAGAAGGAACTAAGGAGGATGTGGATGGCTTAGAAAGCTGGACCTTATGGGCTGGAGACAAGAAGGACTTGGACATACCATGCACCCACAAAATTCTCGTAACATCTATTCCACATCTACTTCAGTGAGACTCCTGGAAGAGCAGGAAGAGGCGGCAGAAGGAGATTTAAGTCAAGTTAGAAAAAGAGAAAGTACTCTCAATGGGACCAGATCAAGAGGTATAGTACCTTGCCCTTGGTAGAGACAATTGGTTTGAGCAGGTTAGTCTAATCCAAATGCAATAGCTCCGACTTACCCTTATCCAATAAACTTGGAGCCAGCGAAGTGGGACCTGAAACAGATATGGTCAGAGCAGACGGGTCCGACGGTGTTGTCTTATCCATACTCTGTCATTTTTGTTCTTGGCTCTGAGGAGTCTTTTAGAGCCAGGGAAGGTCTCTTCTTCCCCCTTTCAGAACATTTAGAAGATGATGATGCAGGGCTCGACTGAGCCAACACAGATTTTGAAGATTTAAGGTCACTCAGAAATGGCCTCTCCAAACGAAGATGACAGACCTCTCAAATCGGTTTGTTTTTCTTTTCAGCCAGGGCCCTGTGTTTGAAAGAATGACAAATGGAACAATCCTCCTGTAACTGGAGGGGGACAAACAGCAAACTAATATAGTGTGCAAGTCACTAAAGGGAATCTTGTGCCCACATTTAGAACATTTTTTGAAGCCAACCAGCTTTTCAGATTTCTAAGCCACAGAAAGTAAATGTAGAGAACACCCAGACAAACACACATACACAGAAACCAAGAGGAGGAAGGTGAAGAAATATCAGTTTTTTTTTTTTTTTTTTTTTTTTTTTTTTTAAGGTAAACGGGAAAGAACAGAAAAGCTACTAACGATAGTAGCACAGCTACTCTAAACGGTAAAAGGAAAGTAACCAAATAAAAAAAAAAGTTACTTGAACGGACAGAAACTTAAAGGAGAAAGGGGAAAGTGGTTAAGTCAGATTTATAAAATAAAATGAAGAGGAAAAGGAACAATAAATATTGAAAATTAACACTTATCTGCCCAAGTGGTACAGGAATGACCACATCTTTCACCAAGAGGCAAACAAGATCTGAGGTAACCGGGAGGGATGCATTATGGGTAAGGGGAAGGGACCAAGAAAGTACAGTTGTGTACACTTACCATAAATGTAGATGTTAGAGTGCATTGACTGTTGCAGTCATCACACTTGGGTTATCTGCCTGCAGGTAGCCCTCAGTCGGCCCGAATACCAGAGACTTAATATTTCTGCATCGGTTGCTGTCACTCCAGGACTGACATGAGGTTGTCAGAGGTATAAAAACAAGCACCATTACATCAGTTTCTCTTGCCCCAAATGTCAGGAGTTCCCCAATAGGGAGCCAAGTTAAGATGGGAAAAAACACCAACAGTAAAAAGTAAATACCAATACCCCTAAAAAGGGTGAGTAATGGACAAAGTGAGGAAAGAGAGAGAGAGAGACAAGGGGGCTGGAGGGAGGGAAACCAGGACTGCAACAGTGAATACACTTGAACATTTACATTTATGGTAAGTGTACACAACTGTACTATGTTCCTCGTGTTTCACTTTTGCAGTCATCACACTTGGGTAGATTCCCAGAACTGAGGAAGGGTGGAGGCAGTCAAGAAGAGTTAAGGTTGGCAATAATGTCTTGCAGGACTGCTGTTGCAAAACCTGCCCTGGATTTGGAAAAGGTGGGCAGGTGGTAATGCTTGGTGTACCGAACTCCAGGTAACAGCTTCCAGGATGTTCCTGCTAGGGACTCCCCTGAGAAATGCTGTAGAGGTAAATGTTACCCTAGTGTAATGTGTTCTGACCCCCTGAGGGGGTTGGTTTCCCATGGTGCTTGTAGAAGAAATGAATGCAGTGTGCTATCCATTTTGAGATGGTTTTGAAATGGCCTTGCCCTCTGCCCTTGCTGCAAAGTGACTAGCAACTGGTCAGATTTTCTGAAAGGCTTAGTCCTATCCAGGTAGAATCTAAGCTATCTGTGCACGTCCAAGGAGTGCAGGATCCTTTCCCTTTTGTTTTAAAGATTAGGGAAGAAGGTTGGCAAATGGATGGATTGGCTAAGAGCCACACTGGGCACCACTATAGGCATAAAGGAAGTGTTAGTCCTGAGGGAAACCCTGTCAGCGTGGAAAATAAAGAAGGGTTCCACAGCCATAAGTGCTTGTAGCTCAGACACTCTTCTAGCTGAAGTGATGGCCAGAAGCAAGGCTGTTTTCAAAGAGAGAAATTTTAACTCTACTGACGCTGCAGGTTCAAAGGGGGAAGTGCCAGCTTTTCCAGTACTAAGTTAAGGTCCCAAGCAGGGGGTGGGTGCTCTCCTTGGTGGACTTAAGTTGTTTGCCCCTCTGAGGAATTGTTTGATAAGAGGGTGTGAGAAGAGAGGTGGCTCAGTGTTGTAATGAGCCAAAACGGCTGAGGCATGTATCTTAATGGATGATAAAGACAGGCCTTTGTGGAGTAGATCTGCTACGTAGTCCAGGATTAGAGGTAGGGAGGGCAGAGTTGTGTCCTCTCCTTTGGCTTAAATCCAAGAGCAGTACCTTTTCCACTTGGCATACGATTTCCTTGTACTGGGACTTCTGGCTTCAAGAATGACGGCCAGTCCCTTCTTGCTTAGGGACGCTGGGGGAGAATTCAAGGAATAAGCCAGGCTGCAAGATTTAGGGTTTGTAGTTGCGGATGCAAAATCTGTCCTTCCTGCTGAGAGAGCAGGGTTGGGTTCTGTTGTAGTTGCCATGGTGGCACCGGTGTCAGGCTGCGCAGGAGTGGATACCAGTGCTGGCGAGGCCAGTCCGGGGCAATCAGAATTGTCCTTGGCCTGTCCTGTCTTATTTTGAGTAATACTCTTGGGAGAAGGGGCAGAGGAGGAAAGGCATAGAGTGAGAGATTCACGCACTGAAAAGATGGGGCATCCACTTTCCAGGTCCTGCTGTGAGGGTTCCTGGTGCAGAATTTGCTGAGCTGGTGGTTGCAGGGGGAGGCAAAGAGATCCACCTCTGGGGCCCCCCATTGCTGAATCATAAGGTAGAGGTGCTGGGCTCTAATTGCCACATGTGTGGGTCTTGGAGATTTCTGCTTGTCGTCTGCCAGTGAGTTTTGTTTGCCTGGCAGGAATCGAGCTTGCAGATGGACTTGCATGTCCAAAGCTGTATTCCACAAGGCCACATTGTCAGATGAAAAGTGGACAGATGGAGACGGATGAGAGATCCCTTGTCTTGCATCAGTAGGTCCACCCTATGGGGTAAATAATGATGATTGCCTTTGGCTAGATACAGAAGAGGGGACCAATGCTACCTGTGCCAAAAGGGAGTCCCCAGCAAGATTTTGGGAGTATCCTGTGCTATTTTGAATAGGACTTTTTAATGAGAGGAAGGAGAGGGGAGGGAAGGCATAAAGTAACATCCCCTTCCAGGAAAAAGAGGGGGCCGTCCACCTTCCAGACCAAAGGACATGGGGCTCTGGCACAAAGAGGAAGTTGCCTGTTCAGACAGGAGGAAAAAGATCCACTTGAGGAGTATCCCACTGGTGGACAATGTCCAGAAACACATCCCTGTGAAGCATCCACTCGTGGGATTGTGTTATGGACCTGCTCAGGCAGTCTGCCACATTGCTCTGACCTGAGAGAATGTAAACTGCCTGAAGTGTCACTCAATATTGGATAGCTAGTTCCCACACTAGAAGTGCCAACCTGCATAGGAGATAAGACCTTGTCCTCCCATGCTTGCTAACATACCACATTCACTGTGGTTTTGTCTGTAAAAACCTTGAGTGGCCCTGGACAGAACAGAGGTTGAAATGCTTGAAGAGCCAACAGAAGAGCTCTCATTCTCTTTGATATTTATGCGGTCTTTCTTTTGATGAGGTGAACAAAGGCCCTGCACCTTTAGAGAGCCAAAGGAAGCTCCCCATCCTACATCTGAATAATCTGTGAACGGCTCCTGAGAGGGAACCGGTGGCTGGAAAGGGAGACCCGGACTGAGTGCCAGCTGCTGAATCTACCAGTGAAATACCAGCTTGAGGCATGGTAGAAGAGGGATTCACAAATAGAGAGGATTAGAATGCTGAAGCTAAACTGACTTTAGAAACCACTTAAGTTTTCTCATGAGAAGTTTGGCTAAAAGGAGCATAGGAATGGTAGACGCCATGAAACCCAAAGCTCTTAGAAATTCCCAGGCTGTAACCGAGGCCAAAGGAAGAAGGGGCCTAAAGAAGGCAATGAGAGTTATAAGGCCTTGGGAGGAGGCAGGGATGCCAGCATTTTAACAGTCTGAATCTTGCAACCTAGAAAGACATGATCCTGTAAAGGAGTCAGAAAGGACTTTTGGAAATTTATAGTGAACCCCTAACTTTTCAAGAGAGAGATGACAAAGTGAAGATTCTGCAGAAGAATCTCTGGAGAGGAGGCTTGAAAGAGGTCTTTCCCTACCTAAACGATTTGCTATTTGTCTTAGCCTGCAGTAAGTACTCACAGGAGCGAGGAATTTGGTGAATACCCCCGGGGCAGTAGAAAGGCCTAAGGGTAAAGAAGGAAGCAACAGAGAATGTAAAAACTTCCCAAAAAAGGGGATGAATAGGGCTTTGAGGTCCAGAGAAACCAGAAAACCCGAGGAAGCAACAGAGTGAACCAGGTCTAAAGGAACATCTGAAAGGAAGAAACCTTCAGAAAGGTGTTCAGGTGAAAGATCTAGAATGGGTCTAAAAGTGCCTTCTTTCCCGGGGACCAAGAGCATTCTGGAATAAAACCCTTTCCCCCTTTGAGAAACAGGATTTTCCTAAATGGTTCCCAGAGTCAAAAGACCCTGAATCACCCCTGGAAAAAAATGGCAATTGTTCCTGAGGGGGCTGAGGAATGCCCATGAAAGGAGGAAGAGATTTCCAGACAATATACTACCCTACACGAATAATGGAGAGAACCCAGGAATCCTGAGTAATCTGTAACCAAACTGGAAGTGACAAGGAAAGGAAGAGGAATGTGTCTAAGAAGAACAGGATGGTCTGAAAGCACTTGGTTTGTCAGGAAAAGGAGATTTCTGTATAGAAGTAATCTGGGTAGCTTTAGGAGGAGGAGCCCATTTCCCACCTTTTATACCTTTGGGATGAGGGCGAGACTGCCTGCATACAAAGACCGGTTTATTAAATAATTCCTTTGGAACTTAGGCACAAGAGAAACAAAAAAAAAAGAAGCTATGTCTTACCATAGTGTTCCATCTGTGTTGATCTTCATTCATTCATTACATGCGAGTTCGGAACCGATCCTCTGTTCTCACTCAGCTGTTTACCAAGCCCACACCAGCAAGAAAACTCTCAAGCTAAGCTTTACCCATAATGCCATTCTCCATATTACCTCAGATCGAGTTTGCCCAGAAGACAGGACAGTTTATAGAAAAGAAAGCGGAAGCTTTCTCTAAGCAAGTACCTTACCAAGAGTGGAAGGACCATAACCAAACCTCCAAGAGCCCTTGGAGGGGGGGGGGTTGTAATGAATGACTGAAGATCAACAACACAGGTGGAAGGTTGTGGTAAGACATAACTTCTTTAACTTATGTTGTTAATCTTCATTTATTCCTTACATGTGGGACAGAGTCCCTAGCTACTTGTTTCCTGGGAGGCCTAAGGAAGAATATTCCTTAGTACCATTGAGCCGAAAGCTCTTCCTCTAGAAATCCTATCCAATTTATAATGCATAATAAAAGTATGAGGATATGCCTAGGGTGCTGCTGCTCAAAGGTCATCCATGGAAGCCCTGGAATGGAAGGCTGCAGAAGTTGAAACTGACCTTGTTGAGTGTGCTTTAATTCTTGCAGGAATAGCCATCTTATTTTCATGGTATATGTAGGTAATGCTATCTCTAAGCCATTTGGATAGGGTAACTTTAGATGCTGCTTTCCCCATCTTAGGACCAGAATAGGCGATAAATAGTCGGTCAGATTTTCTAAAAGACTTTAACTTGTCAAGATAAAAATTTAGTTGCCTGTGAACGTCAAGCAAATGCAAAGTATACTCCCCTTTATTAAAGAATTTTGGGAAGAATACAGGCAGGTCTATAGTTTGGTTAATAGCTAGATCAGAAATCACTTTCAGGAGAAATGAAGGGTTGGGATACCCCATCCTTGTGAAAAATCAAATGTGGGCGCTTTATACTCAAAGCTTGTAATTCGGATATACGTCTGGCAGAAGTAATAGCGACCATGAACAAGGTTTTCCGGGACAAGAATTTCAGATCACATGTGGATGCAGAGGTTCAAAGGGGGAACTGGTTAAAGATTGTAAGACCATTAATTAAATCTCATGGTTCAATTGCTTGTTTTAAAGGGGGCTTGATATACAAAACTCCCTTTAATAAAGTTTTACACAGCCTGTGAAAAATTAATGAATTATGAAGAAAGCCATTATGGTAGTTTGATATCGCAGACAGATGGACTCAAATAGAAGAAGCTGCAGCTCCAGACTCGAGCTGAGTAGATAAATAGTCTGGAACAATAGGTATTTCTGACCTATCCTTGCACCAGAGAGAAAAACACTTCCATTTACTATGGTAAAGCCTTGTGGTTGATGGTTTATGTGAAGCAAAAGAATATGATGAAACTTTGCCTGGCAATCGGCAAAAGTGGAGAAACCAAGCTGTCAGCTTAGACTGGATACATTTGGGTGAATCAAACGCTGTGGATGAGTTACCAAGTCTGGGATTGGGTCCAGAACTCAGGGTTGACAAATTAGATGAGGCCACAGAAACGGGAACAAAATTTGACAAAGCCAGTAAACAGCAATAAGTATCACTTTGCTTCTCAATCGAAGAGCCTTCTTCATGAATTGTGGTATCAAGGACAGAGGGGGATAAGCATAGGGAAGAGACCAGTGAGCCAATAGTGTAGGAGAACATCTCTCGGTGACTCCCCCTGCAAGCGTATTAGGGCAAAATAGCTGCTGCATTTGCGATTTGTGGAGGAAGGCAAATAGATTGCAGCAAGGCTGACCCCAGTGACTTAAAATCTCTGCCGCCACTTTCAGATTGAGGGACCACTCATGAGACAGGAGAATGCATCTGCTCAACTTGTATGCAACCATGTTGGAATCCTCGGGAATGTGCATTGCTACAAGAAAGCGATTGGAAGCCATCACCCACTGCCAGATTCTCATTTCTTCCTGACAAAGGGTAGGCTCTGGTTCACCCCTGTTTATGTACCAGACTACTGACATGTCTGACTGAATGGCAATTGTTCCCGAAGGGAGGACAGAATGGAATGCTTGCAATGCGAGAAGCACTCCTCTCAGTTCCAGAACACTGATGTGCAAATTGGCCTCCAGGGGCGACCAAGTGCCTTGGACTGTCAGTCCCTGATAATGTCCCCCCCACCTGATCAGGGAAGCGTCCGTGGTCACTATGGTTAATGGTAGAGAGGGCAACTTAAGTTTTGATCTGGCTTCAGCCACCAGAGAAGGCCTTGTTTGCAAAGACTGGTTATCCTGATCTTGAAAGACATATGAAGATCTAAAGAGAACCACTGAGTTATTAAACAACCATTGAAGGGGTCTCATGTGAAGTCTCACTATTGAGACCATCGTAATGGAAGCTGCCATAGATCCCAGAAGTTGTAAAATCGCTCTTGCTAAACCCTTGGTGTGGTTCAGAATTGGTTGGAGTTGAAGTCTCAGTCTTTGTAGTCTATGAGTGGGAAGAAATACCAGACAGATCCATGTATCAAATTCCGTCCCTTTAAACTGCAGCCTTTGGGATGGTGCAAGTTTACATTTGCTCTCGTTCACAGTAATGCACAAGTGCATCAAATGTTTCAGTTTTTGCTGTACGATGAACAACAGCTGATGCTCGGTTGGGGCGGTAAGGAGCCAATCGTCCAAATATGGAAACACCCAGAATCCTCGCAGTCTCAAGTGAGCTGTCACTACTGCCTTGCATTTGGTGAACACTCTGGGGGCTGTAGTCCATCTTTATGTGGTAATACGCGTCCTGAAGATTTATACAGCACATCCAATCGTCTTTTCCCAAAAAAGGGAGTATGGACTGTACTGTGATCATCCAGAACTTTTCTTGTTTGACAAATTTGTTTAGGTTGCCGAGGTCTAAAATGGGCTTCCAGTCCCCTGTTTGTTTTGGCACTAAAAAGAATCTTGAGTAAAACCCGGATTTTTGTTGGTCTGGGGGGACTACTTGGATGACGCTTTTGAAGCAGCTTTTGAATTTCTATTGCTGCAAATTCAATTTGACTGGGTGGAACGTCGGGAATACATCCGGTTGGCTTTGGTTTTGAAATGAAGGGAATGTGATATCCTCTGGTTATTACCGTCTGCATCCAAGAATCTGTGGTTATCTCTTGCCAGACAAAGTGGTGCAGAGGGAAATTCCAACTGCAACCAGAGGCAAGCAATTGGGCCGCTCTTCAGGAGCACCGATAGGGCTGTCCAGAGAAAGAATCTCTGGATCCCTGGTTACATGGACCTCCTCTGCCCCTAAAGGGACGTCTTCAGTTTGAATTAACCCCTCTGCCCCGGGGGGATAATTAGGCCTCTGTGTCATGGAAAGGCCCTTGGGATTTTTAGTACCACTTCTTTCCGCTCCTGTGGTTCCTAGAGTAGGGTCTCTGAGGAGTAGAGAAATTGACACATACAGCAGACAGGGTCTTACCGTCCTTTTCATACCTGGCCAAGGTATCCTTAACCTTAGAGCCAAAACAGGGATGAGGCCTCTATGGGGGCATTAAGGAAGGAAAACTTGAAAGGATCAACAAAATCGCAAAGTCGCATCCAGGCATGGGCATCTAGCCACGACTCCAGCGCCTGCAGCTCTTGCCACCCCTTCAGTTGAGTGTGAGATCAACCTCATGGACGAATTGGAAATGGACTCCAGGATAGCGAGTTGTGAGGCAACCTCATCTCGTACCTCAGACACTGCTCCTACAAGCATTTCGGAAAGCTCTGAAATTAAATCTCTCTGAAGACGTGCGACTCCCTGTTCGAGGGAAGGACAGTGGAGCTCTCCTCAGCGAGCTTTTTCTTTGTGGCTGCCGCCACAACCATAGCATCAACAGGAAGACCTTTGGACCAATGGGGTTGATCTTCTGGTGGAGAAAGCATCTTACCTTGCCTACGTGGAATTGGGTCATAGGCATCAGGTGTCATCCAAGCCCGCTGCACGATGTACTGAACAAATTCATATGTGGGGTGGGGGGTACAACCAGGAGGTAGAAAGTCAGACTCAAAGTCTGCAAGAATACATTCTCCTTGGGGGAAGGGGTGCTGGACTTCAAGTCGCCCCTCTGTTTCACTATTTCTAGAATGTCCCCAAAGGAGACCTCTTCAGGTGGTGACTATGGTAACCTTTCCCCATCATCGTAGTCCATATCTTTGGTCAAGGATTCCTCAGAAGAATCAACGTGTTTCCTCTTGCACGCTTTCTTGCGAGGGACCTCCTCGAGGGGAACGTCAGAGGAGGAACCCGCAGACAGGGAACCTTGATGAAGGCTAACTTGAGACTCCCATCCCGATGTCCAATAGTTGTGAGAGGTGGTAGCTGTGGCTCATAAGCAGGAAGAGGAGGGCATGTCTCTGACACCAATGGGTCCAACTGGGAGCCAGCTGTGGCTAATGCTCTCTCCATCACCTGGAAGGCAGGAAACCCCCAAAGAGGGATGGGGAGCCCGGAACTGAAACAGGCAAACTTGGAACTGGGCTCACATCCCACCCCAACAGGCCAGCCCCCAGGTAAGGAGCCTCCAAAGAGACAGGGCTGGTGAGGCAGATAAATCCTAGACCCAAGGATGGCCCATTTCCACAGAGGGTTCGAGCCAAACAGAAGTCTCCGGCACTAAAGTGAGATCCACTATCTGTGCCAAAGCCGCAGGAACCAGGGCATCAGTCAGTGACAAAACTTCCAAAACATGTGAAGAGGTTGGAGGAGGAAAATACTGTGGAGTCCTCGGAAAAGTGCCCTCAGCTCTGAATGGATGGGAGTCCTTCTGAGGTGGAGAAGTGCCTCTGGCCATCAACAACTGGTCCACCAGTCTCACTACATCTAACTCTGACAGGCTCTTGGAAGAACAGGTGGTTAACCCAGACGGTGAAACTGAGTTTTCAAGGAAAGGACTGTACTGCTGTCCACAGAAGAGGTCCACCGACAGGGAATATCTGGTCCTGGGAAGAAGTTAATCTGAGCAGAGATCGAAAGACCAATATGAAGTTCAGGGAAGGAAAAAAAAAAAACGGTTCAGGAGTGACTATTGTTGGCACAGAGAGATGTGTCAGAGCCAAGGCAGTTTTCACAGTGGTTGTCGGTGCTGAAGTCGGCGCAGATGTACAGATCGGAGCAGACGATTAGGTCGGTGCTGATGGAAAAGACGGCGACGATGAAATAGTCTCTTTTGGAGAAGAGCATTTCGGCCTTGGAACCAAAGATTCTTTATGCGATGACTTGGGAACCTTAGATCTCGGTTCCAATAATTTTGTCTCGTGAAGAGAAGCAGGAAGGGACTTGCTCCTCTTTTTATCATCTTTCTTTGGAGGGGGTGAAACAAACCAGCAAGCTTAAGTTTATTTCTGTGTTCCGCGATAGTGCAGGAGCTGAAAAGTCTTACAAATATTACAAGGCGGTTTCTCCAATAAATGAGAAACCCCTAAGCAGTATACACAAGATACATGGCTGTCTATGTTTGGCATTTTCCTGTCACATTTGTCATCTTTTAAAACCAGTAGTAGCTTTCTTTTCTGACATTTTCCACAAGGAGTATAATAATTCCCAAACAGGAAATTACACAGTCCAATAAAAATAATAATGATCCACAACGAGAAAGGCAAAAAATTCTTAAGTAGGAAAGTGAAAGAACAGAGTGTGTACAAACTACGGTACAGAAAGGCTACGCAACAGGTTAAGGAAAAAGTACCAACAATGGTACAAAAATCACCAACTGGTAGAAAGAAAGAGATAAAGGTGAAAATAGGGCACTAGCGAAAGGGTTCAACAAAAAACAATGACTAAGTATAGAAAAAGGTCTTTTAAGAAAAATTCCTCAGAACTTATCAAAAAAATAGACACTTAGCTGAGAAGCTGTCTGGCACATCTTGTTTCATATGTGGCTAACTAGATCTGAGGTAATATGGAGAAGGGCACTATGGGTAAAGCTTAGCTTGAGAGCTTTCTAGCTGGCACAGGCTTGGTAAACTGCCGAGTCGGTACAGAGGATTGGTTCCGTACCCACATGTAAGGAATGAATGAAGATCAACAACATCAGATCTATGTTTCAGCTCTCGTAAGGCCTTATTCTTTTCCTGTAGGGACTTAAACAAATCAGCAGCAGTATCGCCAAACAAATGTTCGTTATCCAGAGGAGCATCTATCATCTTAACCTTATTTTGGGCAGAGATTGAAACCCAAGCCAGGAATATTTCTTCATCACAGAACCAAAAGCAGCACTAAAAGAAGCATTTGCGGCACTTAATAGAATGCAAGTCACCTGACAGGAAGTCCCCAACAAGAAGAGGGCAGAGAGACTAAGACTCCATAGAGAAGGCAAATGTCAATAAATAAATAAAAAATAAAGTCTTCCCCTCAGAATCAGGAAGATCAAAAATAACTTCACAGGCCGGAGAAAGAAGACCCACAATATATGTAATCACATGGGTCGAATAATTGACCGCCTTGAAATCAAGGGTAGCTGAAGTACATACCTTCTTACCCAGCCTTTCCATAGCTCTGCTCTCTTTGCAGAAGGAAGCAACTTTGTAGAAGGCAGCAACTTAAATAGCTTGTCAGATGCCACAGAAACCACAGTAGGAGTCAGCAGGTAGGCACCTACAGAAAAATTTACAAATCAGGTAACTTATAAAACCGATTTTTTTTTTTTGGGGGGGGGTGGGGGCAGGAGCCTGGAGACTCCATAGAGAAGGCATCCACCAATGCAGCCAAAATAGGAGGAACAGCAGGTGGTCTAGGACAGTCCATCTGCAGAAGCTTGTGATACCTTTTCTGAACCTGAGAAATCTGGGCACAATCCCATTTAAAATATGTCATCATTCTGGAAATTGTGTCCCCAATGTGTTTCTTCTCAAAAGCAGTGTCAGGGCTAGTGAACTGCTCTTCCTCAGAAACATAGTCCAACAAAGAATTAATGCGGGAAGAATAGGCAAGAGGATACTTAATCCAAATCCCGCTCCTCTTCAGAGGAATCCTGCTCCCTACGCCCCTTAAGAGGAGTAGAAGACCAAGGGGGAACTGGAACAGAAGCTCCTTAAGGAGGTTTCAAGGCCATAAGGTAGGGCACTGAACTAACCTTGAGTGAAATTCTGCCAGTCACTCAGAGTCCTTAGGAGCACCAGAAATGTGCTCAGACCCCGTGTGGCACTATACAGTTATAGTCGGTACCACCTCCTAAAAAAAAAATCTGAGGATCACCCCTAGGCCCTTCTGTAATAATCAGCAGCAGTTCCCCCTGAACTTCTGTAGCAGATGTCTGCAAAGCCTCCAGGGACATGCGTGATGTCAAACCCATGCTGGCCTCAGAAGTCACGGCAGAAGAATCTAACAAACAGGCGGGTGATCCTCTAGACTTTCACTAGCCTCGAGTGATAAGTCCGGTGGAGGCAGGGTGATTTTCACCACTGCTACCAATATGCGGTGGCCACCAATATGTGACGTCTCCACACTAGGCCAGTAATCAAGGAGCCTGAATCCTTGCCACAGACACGGGAGAGGGATGTGGTCTTGGAATACAAATAGATACACTCCGTACTTCCAGATGCAGACCTCTCTGCATCAAGTATAATTTCCCTTAAGAGCACACAGGGAACATGCTCAGCCCAAGGTCTGGATATCTCTACCTGTCTCCCTCCAGGTCCTCAATAAGACTCCCCACTGGTACAGCTGTAAGTTTAGGTCCTCAGCTGAGGAATGTGAAGTCCTCCAGCACCCTCTCGGTAAACCCAGTGCTTCGTGTCCCTGTCCCAAGCAGCACACACACACACACACACACACACACACACACACACACACGGGAATGGCCGTCACAGATTTCTCGCTCTACCAGTTTTGCCCAAACTATAAGATAGATTCACTGCCACCAGTCAGTTACTATAAGGCTCTTACAAAGTGTACCCAATTATACGGTGCAATATTAATATTAATACAAATGGTAGTTGACCAAGACGTCCAAGGCCTTCTGTAGTGGCCCACACAGTATCACCAAATAAACATAAGTACTCTCAAAGGTTAGATATGTTCTACATGGACCAGCCACAATAAAATTTTAATTATATTTAATAATACATAAAAGAACATGAAATTATTGAATGCATATTTGCAGTAAACCATAGAGTTCAAATCACAGAACATACTGAAAACAAGACTGATGGACAGACTCAAATAAAGAAAAACAATTTCTAAAATAAGCTTCACTATATTCCTGACAATCTAGAAGAATGTCCTGTTCCCCAATAACTTACTCAGACAAGACAAGATAAAATACGCGAGCAGTCTTTCTAGTCAGGCTTCCAAAAATAATACTCAATACTCTGAGATTTCTCTTTGTAATATCTAAAATATAATTTCCAAAAGAGCTGGCAGAATGACCTCATCCGGTCACCTAAGTTCTCAGAGTATTCTGTTTTGAAGCTGAGAAAGGAACGTAGCATAGACTGCTACAATACATATCTAAATGTTTATGGCAGTGCCTGGGGCTCCCCCTCATCTTACTGAGCTAATGAACAAAGGATTTTTTCCCAGACCTAGTGTCTCTGGTCCAATTCAGCACTGTGGGGTACCTTTTAATGGTTTAACAGCGCATTTACATTTCCCTTATATTTCTTAAAATAAGTTAGGTGGTAAACCTCTGCTTTACCAGTATCCTCTATTAAGACAAACATTTAATTCAGTTACAATAATACATATACATTTCTTTACTGCCCAGTACGGTGCACTGTTGATACATTTTAACACAAGCAAACCTCACAAATACATTTTCAGCAAAAGCATTGGTACAAATCAGTTTGATATACAAATGGCATACAGTTCTAATGCATTTGTAACACAAGCATCTAGTATAAATCAGTTTGATATTCAAAGGACATATTTATAAAACTCCAGCTGGCTTATACTAGCACTTGCAATATCATCACAGACGAAGAATCAGACCTAGCTTTTTTGGCCTTTTTCTTCGCAGACGTCTGACCCTCAGATGAGTTCTTTCCATAACATTTTTTGCCAAGAGCTTAAGACATTGGTTCTCAACCTATATGGCCAAAGAAGAAAGCTGACTATGCAGCTGACTATGCAGAGTCTTTGGAACTAAAGCCTGACAAATATAACAGTACATGTGATTGTGGGAATCACACTGGCATCTACCCTTTCTGGATGACATGAACACCATAAGCAACAAAACAAAAGGAAAAAGATAAGAGCAAAAAATCCCAATGAGGCACTTAAATGGCTTGGTGAACCAGCAAACAAAGAGAGCATTAAGACAGACGATCTAAGACGGTGTTCGGACTGGCAGCAAAGTAGTTCGAAGGACGGTACATCTGGGCATCACCTTTATGACCTACACTGTACGCAGGAAGCATACATGTGCTGTACAGCGTACCCTTAGCAACCTTTACGCTTTGGTATACTGGCCGGACATTGGGCCTCCCTTTGCATGGGGATCCCTTCTGTGAGGAATATTGCAACAGTGAAATGGAAGGATCTTGGTAAATATCCTTTTCTTTACTGTAGCAATATTCTTAAAAAAAAAAAAAAAAGGATTCCCTGCCAAGGGTAGCCCAACATCTGTCCACTATACCAAAGCCTTAAAATTTATAGATGTTGTATGCTCCATGCTCAAGGTGTAGGACATAAAGGTGACATACAGACATACATACTTCAGAGCTGAAAAGCCCCAAGAGGAAAAATATTCCTAAGAACTAGGAGGAACATGTGCATCCAGAAGAACAAGAAAAATAATTCAAGGTCAGGAAGACAAAAGGAACATGGCAGAGCAGAAGGGGGAGGGAGCAAATACTGCAAAAGTGAAGAGGACGTCTAGTGTTATGGTACGATTTTACACAACTGTAATATGTCCTTCCATATCACTGTTGCAGTATTCTTAACAAAAGGGAAAGTACTAAAGTTCAAGAGGAAACTTGGGTGGAGGAAGGCGCAGAAGGGTCCTCTAGAAACCTATGCAGGATATCTCTGGCAAAGGCAGCTCCTGCTCTGGAAATAACATCCAATTTGTAATGCTTGGTGAAGGTAAGGACAGAAATCCAAATAGCACCTTCCAGGATGTAATTGGTATCCAGTCCTTTGAAAAAAAGCACATGAGGAAGAAATAGCTCTAGTAGAATGAGATTTTATAGAGGTAGAAAGACATTTTCCATGAAAGGAACACAAAAAAAAGAAATGGCTGTATAGGTCCTGGAGGATACACTTTGCTTAGAAACAGCCAAACCTAGAGATGTGGGATGAAAAGAAGCAAAATGTTGCTCAGATTTGTGAATGGCCTTAGCCTTACCCAAAAAAGCTGAGCTGTCTATGCAAATCCAAAACGTGTGAAAAAACCTCACTAGCAGATTGCAGAGAAGGAAAAAAGGAGGGTAAATCAATGGACCTCATAAGAGACAACATAGTACAAACAGACACCCTGTACCTATGAAAAACTAAGAAAAGAGGAATAAGAGCCATAGCAGCCTGGAGTTCAGAAACTCTCTTAGCTGAATAAGGGTCAAAAGAAGAAGCGTCTTCCAAGTTCAATGTTGCAAGGAAGCTTAAGATGCAGGCTCAAAAGAAGCCCACGTCAATTTTTCAGGTACAAAACTGAGGTCCCAGGAAGGAGGAATAGGCTTCCTGGGGACCTGATAAGAAGGACGTCTTTAAGAAATTGTTTGACCTCAAACCTAAAGGCAAGAGGAGGAGTCAATGGCAAACGAGGAGAAATAGCTAAAAGGTGAGCTTTAACTGCAGAAAATACTAACCAGCATAAAGTAAGTCAAACAATTAAGACAGAACTAGAGGGATCCCCACAAAAAAATGAATTCTGGTAATAAGAAAGGCACAAGATGGAAAATCTATTACATCTGGAAAAATATGATTTCCTGGTAGTGGGTATCTTGGCCTCCTGTAGAACCCTAAGTAAATCCTCAGAAAAAAGGTACCTAAAAGGGATCAAAATTCTATCACCCACAGTGTCAGTTAAAGAGTCCACAAGTGAGGATGGTACAAAAACCCTTTGTCTCGTTTTAGAAGGCCCACCCTGTGAGATAACGTCTGTTGACTGACCCTGGTGAGATGAAGGGAGAACCAGTGTTGTCTGGGTCAAAATGGTGTCATCAGCAAGACTTTGGAGGAGTCTCGCTTGATCTTGAGCATGACTTTCAAATAAGCGGAACAGAAGGGAAGGCATACAGAAACATAGCCTTCCAAGGAAAAGACAAGACATCCGCCTCTCGAAAAAGTAGTAGTAGTCTGTTCAAAGGGGAGGCAAAAAGATCTACCTGTGCAGTACGCCACCAATGGATAATGTCTAGAAACACATCTCTGTGAAGCATCCATTTGTGAGCCTGTGTACTGAACTTGCGTAGACAGTCTGCTACTATATTTGGCTCTGAAGGAATGCATACAGCCTAAAGAGTCACTTAATACTGGACTTCTAGATCCGAGACCTGAAAAGTAAGTCTGCAAAGAAGGTAGGACCATGCTCACTCCCTGCTTGTTGACATACATCACTGTAGTATTGTCTGTGAAGATTTTGAGAAGCCCTGGAAGAAAGAGGGCAGCATTCACAATGTCACCAGCAAGTGTGGCAAAGTCCTCGAGGAGGATAAATCCCAGAAAGACAGCCAGCCCAAATACTGCTGGAAAGACACTAAAAACCTGTTTCAATGCTTGCCAATGTTCTGGCTGATTTTTTCAATTTCTCCCTCGCATGAACTACAATTCCCACTTGTTAAAAGGTGACCACTATTATTCCACTGCCAAAAAAGGGCAAAGCCAACTGCCTGAATGACCATTGGCCAGTTGCATTGACTCGCAGTGATGAAATGCTTTGAAAGAATCATTATGATTCATATTCAGTCAGTTATACCAAATACAATGGATCCTCTGAAGTTTGCATACAGACCGAATAGGTCAACACAGAATGCAGTCAGTACAACATTGCATACAGTTCTTACTCATTTGGACGTTTGGAGAATAAGGACTGTTTTGCTTGATTGCGATTTAGTGATTATAGTTTGGTCTTCAATATGGTGATACCAATGAAGTTCATTAATGAGCTGTCCACACTGGGGGTGCCACTGACCCTTTGTAATTCGATCTTGGATTTTTTAACAGACCGACCACAGTCAGGCTGTGGAACAACATGTATAAAATAATAAATACAGGAACTCCAAAATGCTGTGTACTGAGTCCAATGCTGTGCACCCTCTTCACTTATGATTGTGTTGCTTCTTAACAGGACACCAGTATTGTCAGTTCTGCAGATGATGCAACAGTCATTGGTCTGATCTGCGGGGTGATGAGTCAGCGTATAGGAGGGAAGTAGAGAACCTTGTGAAGTGGTGCTGGAACAGTAATCTTTCTTAATACCAGCAAAACAAAAGAGATGATCATTGATACACAGAGGAATAAAGGGCAGCACTTAATTATATATTGGTCAAGTCAGAGGTGGAAAGAGTGGCTACATTCAAATTCCACAGTATTAACCTGAGGACCTTATCTGAACGCATAATATCACAGACCTGGTAGTGAAAAGCTGGCAGTGACTGTATTTTCTGAGAAGGCTGAGGAAGTCTGGCATGCCCAATACCATCCTAGGCAACTTCGACAGATGTACAATTGACAGCATTCTCTCCCACTCCATTACAGCATGGTTCGGGAATAGTACAATACGGGATCACAAGACTCTGCGGCAAATAATAAAAACTAAACAAAACAGAGTGACACTGCCTGCACTGAAGGACATCTACACCAAAGAATTTTTAGGAGGGCTAAAAACATCATGGACACTACCCACCCACAACACAAACTGTTAATGCTGCTACCATCAGGGAAGCATTATAACAGCATGGTGGCCAGAACCACCAGGCTGAAAGACAGTTTTATACCTCAAACTATTACAATGTTAAATAAAAATTGCATACTACCTGTCCCTCCAGTACTGTAGGTTAGTTCACATTTGGAGGGAACGTGATTGTTTTGCACAAATGCGCTCTTTTGAACAGTTATATGATGTTACTGATAATTGGTATTTATATTATTGTCTGTTTGTCTTAGATTACTTCTTGTTAATTTTGTTTTTATATGTTGAGGCAGGATTTGCAGAATAAGAATTTCATTGTACTTTATTTTCATATGTACTAGAGACGGTGTCACAAAGTTGGATTGAATTAAGAAACTGAATTGCAAAATCTGAAGAGCTAAAATGAGAGCTCTCATCTGTTTTTTGTTGATGTGATCTGACCTCCGATGAGGAAACCAGAGACCCTGGACCTTGAGGGAATCAAAGGAAGCTCCCCAACCCCTGGCCAAGGCATCCGAAGAGTTCCTAAGAGGGGACTGGGAAATGAAAAAATCCATGGTTGCCAGAAAGCTGATTAATCCACCACTGAAGCTCAAGTTTGAAATGATGAACGAAAGCAACTAGAAAATCCAGTGGTTAAGTGTTGAAGCTGCACTGATTTCAGGAACTACTAACATTTTCATATGGAATCTAGGTAGAGGTAGCAAAGGACTGGTGGAGGCCATGAATCCTAGAACCCTGAGAAAATCCCTAGCTGTAACAGTAGTCACAGAAAGAAGGGATTTACAAAAGATGATCAGAGAGAGAGACTCTTGTGGAGGTAGGAATGCCAGCATGGAATGGTCTGGATCCCACAACAGAGAAATACATGATCTTGAGAAGGAACCACAACTGCCTTCTGAAAGTTTGTGGTAAACCCCAGGCACTGGAAGAGACAAACCGTAAACTGGAAGTGTTGAAGCAAAACCCTGGGGGAGAAGGCCTGAATAGATGCAGGTTTGTCCAGATAAGGAAAGGTTTGAATTGCTCTCAGCCTGCAAAAGGCAATGACAGAAAAAGGCATTTAGTGAATACTCTTAGGAAAGTTGAAAGGTCAAAAGGCAAAACAGAGAACTGAAAATGCAAGGAAGAAAGAGAGAAACATAACTTCCTGAAAAGGAAATGAATAAGGATGTGAAGATAGGCATCCTTGAGATCCAAGTATGCTAAAAGTTTGGGGAAGAGGCAACTGAGATGACATCCAAAAAGAAGCAATCGGCAGAAAGGTGTTGGAGCAAAGAGAGATCCAGAATGGGCCTCCAGGTGCCTTCCTTCTTGGTAACCAAAAGCATCCTGGAATAAAAACCCTTTCCCTTCCCGGGAAGGAAGCATGACTTGAATGGTGCTCTGGGCCAAAAGGCTCTGAAGCAGGTCTAGAAAGAAAGGAAGCTTTTCCTGAGGAGGTTGAGGGATGCCCAGAAAAGGAGGTGAGGATTTCAACACCATGAAGTATCTCCGGATGATAAACAGAACCCAAGAGCCTTGATTAACCCTTAACAAACTGAGAAGGGACAGGGAAAGACGAAGAGAGAGGAGAAGCAAACTGAAAAGGAGACTTCTGAGAAGCATGAGTCTGAGTAGACTTGGCAGGAGGTACATGCCTAGAACCCTTCTTAAGTTTAGAACAGCGAGGTTGCCTACATATAAAAGCAGATTTCGATAGACAATTCCTCCAAAACATAGGGATAGTAGACACAAAAATATGATTCAATTCCTCCAAGGCCTTGCCTTTATCCTGGAGGGACTTAAAGAGCTCTGCAGCAACAGCATAAGCAAAAAGGTTCTTATTATCAAGAGGAGCATATAACATTTTAGCCTTAATTTAATCAGGTAAGAGGCTAGAGATGAAGCAGATTAACGTCTCAAAAAAGAATCAAAGGCAGCAGTCTTAGAGGAGGCATCAGCTGCATCATAACTACATTTAATCAAGTGGCGAGCCACTTGAGAGAAAGAGCCAAGAGTAAGGGCAGAGACCTTTTCATTTGAAACAGGAAGGTCAGAAATTGTCTGAGAAGCTCGAGACAGAAGGGTTAAAACATACCAGGTCAAGTGAGTCTGGTAATCAATAGCCCGAAAAAGCCAGGGTGGCAGCAGTATAGACCTTTAGCCCTACTGTCCTTGTCTAAAGGAAATAGTTTAGTAGACGGCACAAGTTTAGAAGGCTCGTCAGAAGAGACAGACACAGAAGGGTCAGCAGAAGGACACTTGTACAAAAATTTATACTAGTCAGGCACTTTGTAAAATCTATAAAGTTTTAGTGGCTGGAGGTTGAGAATCAGGGGCCACACAGGCTGCTGGAAAGGTATCTAAGAGGGCAGACAGAATTGGAGGAACAGCAGAGGGTTTGGAAGACTCCGACAGAAAGAATTCATCATACCTCTTCTGAATATCAGAAACCTGAAGAACAATCCCACTTAAATTTCATCATAGAAGAAACAGTGTCCCCAAAGGAGAGCTCCTCCAAGGGGAATCCTTCTCAGATCCATAAACCAAGAAAGAAGGTATTTAAGAGGAGTATATCAAAGGCTATTCCCCAGAATCCAAATACTCTTCAGATGATTCCTGCTCTCTGTGCCTCTTAATGGAAGCTGAAGAACAAGGAGGAGCAGGCACAGCACTCCTAGAGGCATTAAGTCCATTAAGGCATTAAACAACCTCTACGTAAAATCCTGCCATTCACACTGGAGATCTTTAGCAGCAGGGGAAATATGCTTAGTAAGTGTAATAAATTGCTTTTTGGACCTGTACCCTGTTTTTTTCTTCATTGTTCGAGTTCTTGTGGTTTTGAAATAAGCTTAGTCTTCTGTTTTTTTCTTCTGGGGAAAATCTTCCCTAAAAACTCCTAGGTGGTTCAGATCCTTGTATACACTCAAAGTGGAAGGAATCCCCTTCCCAACAAGGATCTGGAGTATCCCCTCCCTGCATGTCATTCAAAAATAATTACCCAAGGTTCACCCTCAACATCCAGAGGAGACATCTGCATAGCCTCAGAGGACATGCCAGCCTCCTACAGGGTAGCACCTTATGCCAACGATTTAAGATGTTGGTTCTCCAAGTAAATTGATAAATAGGAAAGACAACTACTTAGAGTCTTACAGACAAATGTCTGGCAGATAGAACACTGTGTATGGTTGTGAGAACCACCCAAACAAACAAGAAACGGCTCATGATGATCTTTATGGATAATCTGCCTCCCACACTGACATTTTCCCTTTCTGGATGACATATGAACTCACAAATAAATAAATGTAAGAACAGATAAGAAAACCAAATAGGGCACTTATCTGAAATATGTCTCCGCAATGAGCGCATGTGGAGCATTTAGATTAACAATAAATGACGGCACTTGGACTGGTTAAGTACAGTTGTGTACACTTACCATAAATGTAGATGTTCGAGTGTATTCACTGTTGCAGTCATCACTTTTGGGTTATCTGCTTGCAGTAGCCCTCAGTCGGCCTGATTAGCAAAGTCTCGGGTCCTGCTTCGGTTGCTGTCCCTTCTTCCATGATGTCAGGTGTATAAAACATGCAGCTGACACCATTACATCAGTTTTTCTTGCCCCAGATGTCAGGTGGCCCCTTAATGGGAAGCAATTAAATCTATAAATATACAAGGTTATATCTCCAACAAATAAGCAAATATACCAAAAAGCTTTTGAAGATAGTAAAGGAAGTAGAGGTATATCCAAAAAAGAAAAAGGGGGCGGGAGGGTAACCAGGACTGCAACAGTGAATACACTTTAACATCTACATTTATGGTAAGTGTACACAACTGTACTATGTTCTTCGTGTTTCACTGTTGCAGTCATCACTTTTGGGTAGATTCCCAAAGCTAAGGATGGGAGGAGGAATTTAAATAGAATTAGGACCAGCTAAAAAGGCCACGTAAGACTGCAGTGGCAAAGCCAGCTCTGGAATTAGAGAAAAATGGCAGATGGTAATGCTTGGTGAAAGGATGTACAGAACTCCAAGTAGCAGCTTCTAGGATGCCCCTGGTAGGGACGCCTCTGAGAAAGGCTGTAGAGGTAAGATGCAGCCCTGGTAGAGTGGGGTTTGATCCCCTGTGGGATAGGTTTTCCATGGTGTTTA